>NC_089809.1:39426338-39528838 GCF_029633855.1 Hoplias malabaricus
AGTGTGTGTTCACCGCTCTTAGTGCACTACAGTGTGTGTTCACCGCTCTTAGTGCACTACAGTGTGTGTTCACCACTCCTAGTGCACTACAGTGTGTGTGTGTGTGTGTGTGTGTGTGTTCACTGCTCCTAGTGCACTACAGTGTGTGTTCACTGCTCCTAGTGCACTACAGTGTGCATGTGTTCACCGCTCTTAGTGCACTACAGTGTGTGTTCACCACTCCTAGTGCAGTACAGTGTGTGTGTGTGTGTTCACTGCTCATAGTGCACTACAGTGTGTTTTCACCGCTCTTAGTGCACTACAGTGTGTGTTCACCGCTCTTAGTGCACTACAGTGTGTGTTCACCGCTCTTTGTGCACTACAGTGTGTGTTCACCACTCCTAGTGCAGTACAGTGTGTGTGTGTGTTCACTGCTCCTAGTGCACTACAGTGTGTGTTCACCGCTCTTAGTGCACTACAGTGTGTGTTCACCGCTCTTAGTGCACTACAGTGTGTGTTCACCGCTCTTAGTGCACTACAGTGTGCGTGTGTTCACTGCTCCTAGTGCACTACAGTGTGTGTTCACCGCTCTTAGTGCACTACAGTGTGCGTGTGTTCACTGCTCATAGTGCACTACAGTGTGCGCGTGTTCACCGCTCTTAGTGCACTACAGTGTGTGTTCACTGCCCCTAGTGCACTACAGTGTGTGTGTTCACCGCTCCTAGAGCACTACAATGTGTGTGTTCACTGCTCCTAGTGCACTACAGTGTGTGTTCACCGCTCTTAGTGCACTACAGTGTGCGTGTGTTCACTGCTCATAGTGCACTACAGTGTGCGTGTGTTCACTGCTCATAGTGCACTACAGTGTGCGCGTGTTCACCGCTCTTAGTGCACTACAGTGTGTGTTCACTGCCCCTAGTGCACTACAGTGTGTGTTCACTGCCCCTAGTGCACTACAGTGTGTGTTCACTGCCCCTAGTGCACTACAGTGTGTGGTGTGTGTTCACTGCTCTTAGTGCACTACAGTGTGTGTTCACTGCCCCTAGTGCACTACAGTGTGTGGTGTGTGTTCACTGCTCTTAGTGCACTACAGTGTGTGTTCACCGCTCCTAGTGCACTACAGTATGTGTGTTCACCGCTCCTAAAGCACAAAAATGTTTGTGTGTTCATAGCCCATAGAGCACTAGAATGTGTGTGTGTTCACTGCTGATTTGTTACTGTGGTTTGTGAAGAAGACTAATGTGTGGGTGTTAATTGTGTTCCTAAGGTAACGTAGTTGCTCAAGGCACAGATCGAGGTCCAGACGCTCTGGCTGTGAGCTCAGATAGTTGCTGCCTGGCGTTTGTTGGACCAACAGAATACACCGTAACCATTATGGATGCCAACTCACTGGATGAGGTACAACATCACAGACACACGCTTACTGAGCATCTTAATGAGTGCGGGGATATGGCCAGCGTGGACTTTTTTAATTCAGTGTTTTTCTGAAAGGTGCTGTATTAATAGGGAAGTTGTAAGGGACATTTATTCATGAGAATGTTTAAGGTCTGAATCAGAATCTTTACCCAACCGTAGTGGATGAAGCACCATCTTTATAGAGAACATCGTTAATTGCTACTCAGCCCCGTGCTGTAGGATTTTCCACACCTCGAACCCAAGCATTAGCATTGAGTGTTGACATTAAGCTCATGTCCAGCTGCTCCAGAGTATCACTTTTCATTTGAATGGTTTTCTGTGGAGATTACACAAGCTAGGCATGCTCAGCCGAACGTCTATCTCTGCGATCGATGCAACTTAAAGGCAGCGTTCACAATTTGAATATAAAAACTCAAATTTTATAAAACTCAGATGTTGTTTCCTCTCCTGGTTTATGACATATTTGTTGTAGTTGATGCGTGTGGACGTGAGCGTGCTGGACGTTGAGAGCTCGACGCTGGACTCTGCGCTGAAGGTGTGCTTCTCCCCGTCCTCCCTCTCCCACTTGCTCATCACCACCTCAGCCAATAAGATCCTGTGGATCAACAGAAACACTGGGCGGCTGCTGAGAGAGGTGAGGGGGATGTGTAGGGTCTGTTTATTTGTGCGTACGTTTGTGTAAAAAGAGGGAGGTGTGAGAGGGTTAAAGGTAAACTGAATGATTATTACAGTAGGATCACATTTATTAATAATAAAGGATAAGCAGCACAGTGAAACACAGTTTGCTTCACACACACACCACCCTCCAATACACGTCCCACTCCCCTTTGATTTTAGGACAGTGCTGTAAAAAGGGAATTACACTCTGCACCTGGTAGGAGGAGCCCAGGAGCTAAAATACCTTATCTTACGTAGTATTGCTTTAAGAGAAATAAAGTCCACTCTGAATTGTGTTAAGTTGTATTACACCTGTGTGTGTGTGTGTGTGTGTGTGTGTGTGTGTGTTATGTGATTCAACAGGTGTCTGAGGCACATAAAGATCAGTGTGCATCTCTGGCAGTTAGTGAGGACGGACGTTACCTGCTCACAGCCGGACACAACGCGGTGAAGGTGTGGGACTACAACATGAAGCTGGAGATCAATTCACAGGTGTGTGTGTGTGTGTGTGTACAGCTCGTGCTAACGCTCATATGCTGCTTACATTTTTGCCATTTCTGACCAAACATTGAGGTGTGTGTCCCCTGGAGGAAAAATGTATGAGCCACATACATTCCCTGATTTGCTCTTTTTATTGTCTGTGAATGTGTGCGCAGACATTTTTTTTGTTTGCTGTAGTGTGATGGGGGCGGCACGGCGGTGCAGCAGGGAGGTGTCGCAGTCACACCGCTCCAGGGACCTGGAGGTTGTGGGTTTGAGTCCCGCTCCGGGTGACTGTCTGTGAGGAGTGTGGTGTGTTCTCCCTGTGTCCGCATGGGTTTTCTCCGGGTGACTGTCTGTGAGGAGTGTGGTGTGTTCTCCCTGTGTCTGCGTGGGTTTCCTCCAGGTGACTGTCTGTGAGGAGTGTGGTGTGTTCTCTCTGTGTCTGCGTGGGTTTTCTCCGGGTGACTGTCTGTGAGGAGTGTGGTGTGTTCTCTCTGTGTCTACGTGGGTTTTCTCCGAGTGACTGTCTGTGAAGAGTGTGGTGTGTTCTCTCTGTGTCTGCGTGGGTTTCCTCCGGGTGCTCCGGTTTCCTCCCACGCTCCAAAAACACACGTTGGTAGGTATATTGGCGACTCAAAAGTGTCCGTAGGTGTGAGTGAATGTGAGTGTGTGTGTTGCCCTGTGAAGGACTGGACTCCAGGGTGTGTTCCTGCCTTGCACCCAATGATTCCAGGTAGGCTCTCGACCCACGGCGACCCTGAACTGGATAAGGGTTACAGATAATGAATGAATGAATGAATGAATGAATGAATGAATGAATGTAGTGTGGTGGGTAACACTGCTGACTTCATTGTGACAGAACAGTGTTCAGTTCCCCACTCTGGAAATCACACTGCAACACCGAAAAGAATCTTGATCTTGAATAAATGTGGAGGCTAATGGTGCTTTTCCAATTCATGGTCCCTACTCTCCCCTACACGACTTTTCTACTTCAATGTGGTCCTGGACCTGGGTTTCATGAGCTGTCAGTTATAATCATCAAATTTAAAAGAAATAAACACTTGAAATGTATCAGTGTGTAATGAATGAGTATAATAAAGTTTCACTTTTTTAATTGAATTATTATATTCTAATTTTATGACCAGCACCTGTATGGGGAAAAATAAATATATATATAATATAAATGCTTGTGGCACAGTGCTTCTTGTTTTCCTGCACTCAACAACACACACATTTGTTGATATTGTGGCTACTGATGTGTTCCAGAAAATACTGCAATCTGAACACAAATCGAATGGAAAAACGATTTCCATTTAACTCTGCAAAGTCAACTCTGACCTAAATCACTACAGTTTAAGGGCAAAAGAACAAGTAAATAAAGGAAAGTAAGAGTGTGTGTGTGTGTGTGTGTGTGTGTGTGTGTGTGTGTGTGTCTGTGTCACAGGTGTATATTGGCCACTCTGAGCCAATCACACAGGTGAGCTTCACACCTGACCAGATGGGTGTGGTTTCGGTGGGTGATGCCATCTTTTTCTGGGACTTCTTGTCACACCCACGGGACGCCGCAGCCGTCAGGTAAAACACATTAAAGAAAAGAATAGAGAGACTTTTAAACCTGTGTGTGTTGAATGTAAAGCATTTGTTTTTACTTTAAATACTCCCTCCCTCTTCTAGTCTCCGCCTTCCAGCTGCGGCCACCTCTCCCTCTCCTCTCTCAGCTGCTACAGGTTTGAACGGCTCTCGTTCTGAAGCAGGTAAAGACTGATACGTTTTTAATTCTAATTTAAATAAGAGTTTGGATTTCAGCAGTAAACTGTAATCACTAATAAGTAACGTCTGAAACAGCAGTCCCCTCGGGACGAAGTGAGGGGTCCTCCAATGGGACGCCTCGACCCGCAGCACCCCGACCCTCCTCCTCCTCTCTGCCCACTCTGGACATCAACTCCATAGACAAGACTGGACATGGAGGTGTGTGTGTGTGTGTGTGTGTGTGTGTGTGTGTGTGTGTGTGTGTGTGCATTTACTTGAGCACTGACCTGTATGTGTTTCTCCTGTTATTTCATGTGTCTAATGTGAGTTAAGTGTGGTTTATCTTTGTCTCTGGGACAGCCTCGTCTTTCCTGTCACTTTGTGATGAGGATGATGAAGATCAGTCACAGCCTGGCCCCGCCCACTCTCCTGCTCCCAGACACGACTCCTTCCTGCGAGTCACTGAGAGGGCAGGAGCTGGAGACTCGCTCACTGCTCTAGCCAATCAGACGAGAGCAGAGGAAAGCGAGGAGGAGTATAAGCGGATCCGTCCGGACTGTTACAAACACTTCGCGCCTCGTTACAAGTCGTCTGTGTCGGACCCGGTACACACTCCCTTCTTGTGTTTTAAAGTCAGTGTGACTTTCCATCTGTTCCATCACAGTTCAGTTTTATCTCGTCCATTTTGGGGAAGTGTTTTAACCCTTAGGAGTCACAAAGGAGAGAGATCAAATGAAATGGTCACGATTGTTTAATGCGGCACATAAAGGCAAAATCCAGAAGTAAATACAAATGGATAGAGCCAAGCTTCTTCAGAGTTAAAGCAACACTAGGTAGTGTTTACCTTAAAATTACAGCTTCAGAATCATTGTGATGTAACAGAGAGAATAAAGCCTCTCTCGCCGCTTCAGAGTCAGTGATTACTTTCTGATCCCTATGTTTTTGTCCCCTTTTGGCCTTCCTCTGGTCTCTCAGGGTGCTGTATCTCCACCTGCTGGACAGGAGGGCCTGACTCTCAAAGCTGTGGTCGGCTATAATGGCAATGCACGGGGCAACATGGTCTGGAATCCTGACACGGGTAAATGTAGTCTGAATGCAATGATGCTGTGTCTTTGTGTTTTCAGTGTCTCTCTCTCTCTCTCGCTCTCTCTCTCCCTCTGTCTCTCTCTCGCTCTCTCTCTCTCTCTCTGTCTCTCGCTCTCTGTCTCTCTCTCTCCCCCTTTGTCTTGCGCTCGCTCTCGCTCACTCTCTCTCTCTCTCTCTCGCATGCGCTCTCTCTCTCTCTCTCACGTGCTCTCCCTCTGTGTCTCTCTCTCTCTCCCTCTGTATCTCTCTCGCTGTCTCTCTCTCTGTCTCTCTAACTCTCTCTCTCGCTCTCTCTCTCTCCCCCTTTGTCTTGCTCTCGCTCTCTCTCTCTCGCATGCGCTCTCTCTCTCTCTCTCTCTCTCTCTCTCTCTCTCTCTCTCCCTCTGTATCTCTCTCGCTCTCTCTCTCTCTCTCTCCCTCTCTCTCCCTCTGTATCTCTCTCTCTCTCCTTCTGTATCTCTCTCGCTCTCTCTCTCTCTCTCTCTCTCTCTCTCTCTCTCTCTCCCTCTCTCTCATGCAGAGCATTACCCTGAATCCATGTGTTGTTTCAGCACATTATTACGAATATTTTCATCATTTGTTCTGTCTTGGGATGATCAGTAATGTAGAGATGACCAATGCCCAATCCCATTTCACTCCTTGCATCTACCACTGAGCCCTCCCCCTCTGTGTTGCCTAGGGGTGGTGGTGGTGGCGTGTGTGTCTCAGTTCTTGTTGGGATAGAAGGGTGGAGTGAATTGTGAGGGCGACATAGCCCTTTAAACAGAGATTTTTCAGAGTCACACTACTAACTGATGTCACCCACAGATGTCAGTATTTTCTCTTTTAAACTCTATGATCATTATCTTAGTCTAACGTTCAGAGTTTCAGTGGATTACGGCCCTTTAATTCAGACCAAGCAGAAAACATATCTAGTAGCAGCTGATGTATCCGTAGTTACCTGTAAATTTCCAGTTCCACCTTAAATGGTGAAGCAATTACATTCTGATGTCTATAGGCTACTGCAACATTTAAGGTGGAACTGGAAGTTTCGAAGACAAATTTGCAAAAGGAGAATCTGAATTCAGCTCCATGTCACAGAAGAGTGAGGAGAGGGGGGTAATCTCTGATTGTGGAACTCTTCTGAAGGAGAATGAGGCTCTAAATGTAACTAAAGTCCAGCAGCTCCTCTGATATCACTGCAGACTGGTGCAGAGCTGCTACAGAGCACCGCCAGTCGCCTGGAAGCTGCTCTTTTTAAATTTGAGTTCTGATGACGTATCAGGATCGCGAAGGGTCGTCCCATTTCGTGGGGGGTAGTAGAAATATGAGCATCCCTGAATTTTGATGTCTGCAGGGGCTCCTGGACCCAACCCTCTGCAGATACTGAGGCGTTACTGTACACACACAGAATATGCCTTGAATTGTGTGTGTGGTGATGCAGAGGTTTCTTACCTGTGTATTCTTGCAGGGCTGTTTGTGTACTCCTGTGGATGTGTGATTGTAGTGGAGGATCTTCACACTGGCTCTCAGAGGCACTGGCTCGGCCACAGTGAGGAAATCTCTACCCTCGCTGTTACACACGATGCGCAGGTACAGCTACTGCTCAGAGGCACTACATTATGAAGTTATAGGACTCTGTAAATGATATTTGAGGTTATTAGGTTCACATTGCCTAAATTTTAGGTTGTGAGTCAGTTTGATCTATGATACCGAGTTCATGTTTTGATATTCTCCCAATACATTAAATGATATTAAAAAAATAAAAAAAAAACGATGAGAATAATGCTGTTTTTAAACACAGTTCAATAACAACACTGGAGATGTGAGGCCAAAGAAAGGTCTTGAATGTTTATTTTCCACAGTGAACACTCTCAGTTGTGTATCAAAATATAATGTTTACTTGACAAATCAAAGTGAAGATTGTCATTCAGATTATACAACAGGAGTACATAGTCCAAGCTCTGCGGTGCAAATGTAAACATAAGGCAATAACACGGACATAATCACGTAATCACATAATCAGAATCACTGGGCACAAGGCGAGAACACACCCTGGAGGGGGCTCCAGTCATTCACAGTGCGACACTTATACATTCACTCACACACTCACTCCTACTGACACTTCACCTTCCAACGTGTGTTTTGGACCATTGGAGGAAACACGGGATACGGGGAGAACACACCACACTCCTCACAGACAGTCACTTGGAGAAAACCCACGCAGACAGAACACACCACACTCCTCACAGACAGTCACCCGGAGGAAACCCACGCAGACACAGGGAGAACACACCACACTCCTCACAGACAGTCACCCGGAGGAAACCCACGCAGAAACAGAGAACACACCACACTCCTCACAGACAGTCACTTGGAGAAAACCCACGCAGACACAGAGAGAACACACCACACTCCTCACAGACAGTCACCCGGAGGAAACCCACGCAGACACAGGGAGAACACACCACACTCCTCACAGACGGTCACCCGGAGGAAACCCACGCAGACACAGAGAGAACACACCACACTCCTCACGGACAGTCACCCAGAGAAAACCCACGCAGACACAGGGAGAACACACCACACTCCTCACAGACAGTCACCCAGAGGAAACCCACGCAGACACGGAGAACACACCACACTCCTCACAGACAGTCACCCGGAGGAAACCCACGCAGACACAGGGAGAACACACCACACTCCTCACAGACAGTCACCCGGAGCGGGAATCGAACCCACAGAACGCCAGGCCCTGTGACACTACCTGCTGCCCTCACAACATTCAGTGGAAGTCAATGTAAAAAGACAAAGTAATTTTGGAGCATTTCTATTGGTCAGTTTCACACAGTGTGAAGGACAGCTGCTGTATTCAAATGATGCAATAAACTAACATCCACAAACACAGAGATACATGTTTTTCATTGGACTGTGATGATAAAGGCAACTCACAGTAGTCAATCACTTTATCCTTGTCTTTTCAGATGGTGGCGTCAGCATCAGGAGGCGGAGCCTCGTCTAAGAGCCTCATCTGCATCTGGAGCGTTCAGACTGGGTCCTGCAGAAACAGCCTTTCTTATCACAAGGGGTCAGTTCAGAGCCTGGCGTTCTCCAGGGACGACCTGTATCTCCTCTCTGTGGGTCAGTGCAATTCTTCTCTCTGTTTACACAGCATCTTATATTGGATATTCTGTAAGCATTAGAGTTGTGGGATATATTTCCTTATATATACGTAGTGTTTTTGTATCGCATTACTCTATGACTTTAACAGTTAGTTCAGATGACTCACTCTGAGCAGAGTGAAGTGAGAATCAATAAAACAATCTCTACCAGATGAGAAATGTCAACACAGTTCTGCTTCTTAATGAATCGTCTGTGACCTGCTTTGGTCCAAACCCCACGAGCCCCACAGCAGTGTTCTCCCCCTGTGTAAACAGCCCCTGTTCAGAACGCCCGCTTTCAGCACCTGTTCCTTTAAATGATAATGAGCCGCTCGCTGTTCACCCCGACCCCGAGCGCACAGCAGTGAGGAGCGAGGAGCAGAAGCTCTGGTTTTTAGCCGTTTTCACTCTGTTCTCTTTCTTCTCCGTTTTTACTCAGTGCTCTTATTTCTCCACGCTCCTTGTGTCTGTTTTGCTGCGTTTAACCTCGTCTGTGCGCGCTCACAAACACGTGGGTCCAGCGCTGTGATTGGACAGACTCAGACGAGGGGGCGGGGCCATTCTAAAGTCAGAAGTGGAGCAGAATCAAAACGGCTCGTTTTATCCCAGGTTTTCTGACTCAGGCAGCGTACAGAAAACAGGGTCTTGTTTCACAGTGTGTGGGTTGGTGGGTTCCAGATCGATAAAGGGATTTTTCTTCCACCATGACTTGTGTACATATCTACTTGTAGTGTTTATAAAGTCTATGTTATTGTACTTAAAGTAATATTAATGAGAGATAATGCACCTTCCACCGCCTTTAGACAGATTCTGAAGAAACATGGCCACAAATCTACATTAAATATCAAGCTTGCTTTAAATAAGACGTCTCCAGAATTCTAACACACCGTTCAAATGAATCTGACAGATATCTTATTGATGGAAGGAGCTGCAGATATAAAGACAGGGCCCTGATGTGAGCCGTCTGTGTTGCTTTAATATAAAATGTCTTCTCATCTCATGCAGGCGATTATGAGGAGTCCGTGGTGGCGCTGTGGAGCACGCACTCGTTTGAGCTGCTGTGTGCGGTCAGCGTGAACGTTCCTCTTCACGAGGCGAGGTTCTGTCCCAGCAGTGCCAGCCAGCTCGCCCTTACGGGCTCTAATGCTGCCTTCTTCTGTTACATACACACACGGGGGCGTGGAGCAGAGCTACAGGTGAGCGTCCTCAATAGGGGGCGATATAGAAAATTAATTGTCATGGGTAATCTATATTAAGCCAGATTCTGCATGCTCAACTCCTGTTAGTTTATCTGCATAAACCCTAATGTTACTTGCTCCGCCTCGTGCATAAATTCCATGCATAAATAATAAATAAAATTAAACAAACATGAATAAATATGACCCGCAGAGTGGAAGAGTAATACTCAAATAAAATTGACAATATTTCCTTTGGTGTAGCTACTGTTACTGTTACTTATGGCACTTTATCACTGCATGGTATCAGCTCGGCACAGTTCAATGCACTCTTCCTTGGTCACTTTTCCACTCCCACAGTTCTCCCGAAATGTATCGTCTCCAATCCCCGTCTCTAATGGGAACAGCGGGATTTGGAAACCACAACAATGGCGGTGGTAACGTTAAGCGGTGTTTACTCATGGTGTATCGGCGTGTTGTTGTTGTTTGGGACTGAACACAGCTCCGTCATCAGTTCAGACAGATCAGTAGAGTTTGTTCCTTCCTTGTTGCAGCTTCCAGCTCTCGCTGGATTCTTTCGTCGGCCACCGATCCAAGGAGCGTTTGAACCTCTTCAAAAGACCACGGCGTCATTTTACGAGCTGCCGTCGTGAGTCGGATAAAAACAAACGTGATCTCTGCTGCAGCTGGAGATTTTACAGATGGAGAGTTGGTGCTGGTCGTCTGCGTTGCGTGGCGTAGAGTGACGACTCTCTCTGGACGATCAGCGCTCTGCAAGGTTTACACGCCACGGTTTAGTCCCTACTCGACTCGCTCTGAACCACGAGAGAACAGCCACTAAACAAGAACCCGCTTCCAGAACCAGGACCTGATTCACCTGGTGGAGGAGCGGAAGAGCCAAGCCGAGTAGGGACCATGCAGTGGAAAAGTGCCATTAAAAAGATGTAAAAATAGCAAGTGCATTCTTTCAAACACTAGTGCTTCTTCTACCCAGGTGCAAAAAGTGTCTGTGCCAGAGAAGGTTGGGGAGGTGGAAGTGACGTCCCTGTGCTATAACACTAACTCTGTCCTGTACACGGGAACGAACAGTGGGCTTGTGTGTGTTTGGGACTATAACACACAACGCTGCTTCATGACCTGGGAGGCTGACGAGGGAGAAATCGGTGAGGGAAGGACCTACCTGAGGGCATCATGTGCTTTACCTGTATACAACATATGGCCAATTGTTTGTGGACACCTGCTCTTCCAACAGAAACAAGGGTGATGTGAGGCACTCAGAAAAGCAGCTCTACAGCTACAGTCCAGTATGGTGACCATAAGCTCATGTGCAGCTACATCAGAGCCTCCCGTTTCATGCTTCTCTGGGGAGATTAAACATGTTGAATGTCTGTGTTTACAGTGGAAAACACCTGAAGTAGTTGAGGTCACTGATGTTAAGGGCCGTCTATAATCTTTTGGCCATATAGTGTATAAGAGAATAGGTTGGAAGTTATTTCATGTGAAAGTAAGTGTGTGTGTGTGTGTGTAGGTGTGTTGCTGTGTCGTGGTAGTAGGTTGGTCACTGGCAGTAACAGTAAGAAGCTGAAGTTGTGGTCAGTAGCTGCGGTCCAGAATCTCAGGTCGTCAAACAGGGAGACGACTTTCCATCAAGAGCGGTAAACACCACCACACAAACATCACGGCCGAGATATGATGCATTAATCCAGCCTTTCTTACCCAGGGGCCGTCTGGCGTGATCAGGGGCGCCGTCAAAAGAATTCTGACTTTACTGATGTGAACAGTGATGTGGCCACTGCAGCGTATACAACCAGAAGTGTAGGGAAAGTGTGTGTTCAGTTCAGTTTGTTCACAGTGGGACGGCGGGTTAATTTCACCTTTTCGGACAGTGGTGACGCACTTTACGCACTTCACGAAAACAAACCTGTGACAGCCTCTCGCATCTCGCAATAACAAGCTTCACAGAAAGGTTCCGACGCTCCACACGAGCCGCACGGGTTCTGCTGTTAAGCTCTGACTCACTGTGAATTACCAGTGGCTGTTTGGACCTCCTGACCTGAAGTCAGAACCTTCCAAGCATAAAGTCAGAATATTTCAAGAAATAATGTAAGAATATTTTGAGAGTAAAGTCAGAAAATGTAGGGGGAAATAAATCACCACACTCTGACCTTCTCTCTCAGCATCTAAGAGTTCTCCATTTGAGATTGGTTCTGTTTTTTCTGAGATTTTGTACAGTATCTTAGACTTGACTTTATTGACCCCACATCGGGGAAATTCACTTGTTACAGCAGCACACGATCTTAGGCACTGGACAAATGCTTTACATACTCACAAACATAAAACCCATACAGCCATACAGAGATGGTTGCACATGAGAAGTTATTGCACATGATTATTCACATTGTTGGGAAAAGGGCAGAGGTAGTAATACTGGTAGTGCAAAAAATATATGCAAGATAATAGTGTATATTACATACTGTGAGTGTTGTATAATCTAACAGCAGTGGGTATAAATGACCTTCGGTGTCTCTCCTTCCTACACTGTGCCCACTTGTTACGTTTCGGTCTAGGGGATGGGTAGAAAGAGGAAAAAAAAAGAGAAACTCACACAGTTTAGAATAAATGAAAAAAGTGTATTTACAAAGAAAATATGGATATTAAATAAATCAAACAATCAAATCTTATAACAACACACAAAACTTAAAGCCATATCTCCAGGGGTAAGCCATGGCCAAAATAACAAACATAACCCAACACTAACTCCAACCCCAACACTAACTTTGCTATTCAAACCAAATAAACAAATAAATGACAATAAATAACCCTGACTCCCTATCTAACAATAAACCAAGAGAAAATAGATAAACTCAAAAGGCGCTTACCCCCTTCCGGCACAGGTGACCACAAAATAATAAACAGAACAGAATTAACCCACACAAGGAAACACACAGTCTCCAGAAGTTCACAACTAACACACAGAAGGAAACACACAGTCTCCAGATATACACTGTTCCCACACAGAGACAGAGCAATCACCAAGTTAACACACACAGGGAAACACACAGTCTCCAGAAATACATAGTCCTCACACAGAGACAAAGCAATCACCAAGTGCACAACACATGGCAATTCACAATTGGAAAAAGGGGCGTGTCAATCTTCAGCTTCCTGCTTCTTTTATAGGCAGATACAGGAAACACCTCAGTAGCCAGCAATCCCAGAAATCTCCACAGCTCCACCTAAAGACAGGGAGGGATAGCAAGACAACAAGAAAAGGAAAAGAAGAGAGACAGGCATACAACCCGTAACACCCCCCCACCAAAAAAAATTCATTAGGGGTATAGAGAGCGTGACAGAGCATAACTCGTTTGGCTGGATTCACCCGGTAGTAATTCTTCTTAATTGGAACACTTTTACCAATATTAACATTTGTTTGCCACGGCACATCCGTGAACAGATCCGCACACCGCCGACACAGTGCTCCCAAACCAGCACGATTAACAGGAAGAGACAACACACAACAATCAGCTAATGCCAAGTCCCTTTTACAAACAGAGTGGTCTACCGGTAAAGGAACAGAGGAATCTCCATTCATTTCCTGACTACTTGTAAATAAGTTGCTAAGATCAAGTACATCCTTGTTAGAGCATTGGGATTTAGTTGTGACACACACAGGAAAAACAGAAGGAAATTCTTCTTGTAATTCATCCAACTTATTTAAGGAAGGTTCAGACACAACCTCTGGGATGGGGAACACATTTCCACCAGCAAGGTCATTACCTAGTATCATATCCACCCCTTCAACAGGTAATCTATTTCTCACAGCAATTCTAACCCTTCCACTGACCAACTCGGAATGTAAATGAACATAATGCAACGGCACACTCATGGGGGACAAATCTATCCCACATACCACCACATAAGAGCCACAAAAAGAGTGTTCACCCAAATCAAGCACATCACTAGAAAGAAAGGACTGGGCTGCCCCGGTATCCCGTAAAATTTTAACTGCCACAGTACCCTCATGACTTTTAGACAGAGAAACACAACCATCCAGTATAAAAGGCTGGAAAGTAACATCACATATCTCCTGACTTTGTAGAGCCTCCATAGTATTAGCTGCGGCAGCAGACATACACGCCACATTCTTAGGTTGATTTTGTTTTTCATTCCAGACTTTACAGTCCGCAATCAAGTGACCAGCTTGCCTACAATAAAAACACACACGCTTCTCAGAAGTTTGTAAGGAAGACTGAACAGCAGGAGTATTAGGAGACTTCTCTCGTCTTGGTGACCTCTGGAAGGTTTGAGTCACCGGAGACCACCCTGCGTTACCCCTTTTGTCCGTACCACCAACTACAGACGAGGTAGCATTACCAGACGGAAAAACCATCTTGTGGGTTAAAACAAATTCGTCTGTTAAAACAGCAGCATCTGACAGTGTAGAAACCTTCTTCTCATTTAGATGGACTACAATAACTTCAGGCACAGAGTTTTTGAAATCCTCCAATAATAGTAATTGTTTCAACTGAGGCAAAGTAGTCACTTTAGACGCTGAACACCACTTCTCAAATAAGACAGTTTTCTCACGAGCAAACTCAACAAATGTCTGGTCTGCAGATTTTCGGTGTGACCTAAATCTTTGACGGTAGGCCTCAGGCACCAACTCATAGGCTCTTAGAACAGCAGCCTTAACCTTTTCATAATCAAGGCTCTGTTCAACACTCAGGGATGAACACACTTCCTGAGCTTTACCATGTAATTTGCACTGGAGAAGTAAAGACCACATATCTTTAGGCCAGTGCAAGGTAGCTGCTACTCGCTCAAATGCAGTAAAATAGGAGTCGACTTCAGATTCTCTAAATGGAGGTACTAGAGAGATGTGCTTACTGATATCGAATTCAGGCAAGTGTGAAGCAGTATGCCTGGAGGAGGAACCCTTATTAGCCTCCAATTCCAGGGCACGAACCCGCAGCAACTGTGTCGCATGCTCTTGCTGCTTTATAGCAAGATCCAACTCCTTTAGCTTAATAGCCAAGTTCAAGTTCATCTCAGTAAGTGGACCAACTCCAGATGGAGAAATAACCGGATCTATGCCAGATGGTATACCTGGTGACTGTCCAGTAGCCTCCGCCACTGTCGAGACATCTGGTTCACCTGAGGCAACACCAACACCGTCCACACTAGACAACATGGCTGGATCTATACTTGCAGCACTCCTTGTATCAGGGGACACAGGCACACGTCTGTCTTCACGAAGCCGAGAAATCAACACATCCCGTATTTCACCTACTCTAGCTGAGCGAGGTATTGAAATGTCATAAAACTCAGCAATCAACAATAAATCGGCCTTTCGACAATCCCACAAATCCTCTACTGATGGAGACAAAACAAACTTCTCCAGGTCAAACTCCATACTGCACCCAATGGAAACACACAACACCTGCCCCCACGCAAAAAAATAGGACGAGCCCCCACTTGTTACGTTTCAGTCTAGGGGATGGGTAGAAAGAGGAAAAAAAAAGAGAAACTCACAGTTTAGAATAAATGAAAAAAGTGTATTTACAAAGAAAATATGGATATTAAACAAAATCAAACAAACAAATCTTATAACAACACACAAAACTTAAAGCCATATCTCCATACGAATTCATTCAGTCCAACACTGGCCGTGTCATCAGAGAACGTCTGGAAGTGGCAGCTGTCCGAGTTGTAACTGAAGTCTGATGTGTAGAGTGTAAATAGGAAAGGAGAGAGCACTGTACACTGGGGGGCCCTCGTGCTGCAGGACACCACATCAGACACGCGGTCACGTAGCCTCACGTACTGCGGTCTGTTGGTAAGGTGAGGTGCAGGACAGAGCCCAAACACATTTTATTCTCAAGCAAATTATTCAATACAAAATCCAATGGATCTGGTTTTATCGAAGATTTATTTTCAAGAAAAGCTGTTTAAAAAATGATGTGTATTTTGGCTGTCAGAAGGATGCAGAGTACTTTTTTTATACATTGGGGTGACTTCAAATTTTGCATACGTTTAAACAGTGCCATGATTGGGAACAAAAGGTTGAGAAACGCTGCTTTAACCCTTTAACGGACAAACGGCTGTATGTTTGCATACTCTAAAATCAAAGCAGCTCAGTTTACCACAATTTAATTTTCATAGTTTATGACCCAGCTGGCCATCCAGACCCCCAAATTAATGTGCAAAGGCACTCAGAAGTGAGTTTTTCTTGCTTTTTATGTATTTAAAAACCAGCGTGAGTGTTATGGGTCTTTTCTGCTTCTCTTTCTGCTCCGGACGTCACTCAGGAACACTCAGGTGCTGGTGGAGCAGGAGATGCTGCTGGACGGGACAGTAGTGAGTGCAGCGTTCGATGACGTCATGGACATGGGGATTGTGGGTACGACCACAGGAACCCTGTGGTACATCAACTGGAAGGACAACACCAGCATACGGCTGATCAGCGGGCACAAGAACAAGGTACACAACAGGCAAAGTGTAATGTGCGTAAGGGGTCTATACCAGGAGTGTCCAGCGTGTAGATCACGTTCGACCCGTCGATTGCACCGTGTACTTAGCCACACTTACATTTACAAATCCAAATGCTGAAATATTTGGGACACTAAAATGTAAATGAAAACAATGCAACGATTTGCAAATAAACATATAAATTATAAATATATAAAAATTCAACATATTAATTGTGGAAAGTGAGTCAATTTACCTGCGTGGGTTTCCTCCGGGTGACTGTCTGTGAGGAGTGTGGTGTGTTCTCCCTGTGTCTGCGTGGGGTTCCTCCGAGTGACTGTCTGTGAGGAGTGTGGTGTGTTCTCCCTGTGTCTGCGTGGGTTTCCTCCGGGTGACTGTCTGTGAGGAGTGTAGTGTGTTCTCCCTGTGTCTGAGTGGGTTTCCTCCGGGTGACTGTCTGTGAGGAGTGTGGTGTGTTCTCCCTGTGTCTGCGTGGGTTTCCTCCGGGTGACTGTCTGTGAGGAGTGTGGTGTGTTCTCCCTGTGTCTGCGTGGGTTTCCTCCGGGTGACTGTCTGTGAGGAGTGTGGTGTGTTCTCCCTGTGTCTGCGTGGGTTTCCTCCGGGTGACTGTCTGTGAGGAGTGTAGTGTGTTCTCCCTGTGTCTGCGTGGTTTTCCTCTGGGTGACTGTCTGTGAGGAGTGTGGTGTGTTCTCCCCGTGTCTGCGTGAGTTTCCTCTGGGTGACTGTCTGTGAGGAGTGTGATGTGTTCTCCCCGTGTCTGCATGGGTTTCCCTTCGGGTGACTGTCTGTGAGGAGTGTGGAGTGTGGTGTGTTCTCCCTGTGTCTGCGTGGGTTTCCTCCGGGTGACTGTCTGTGAGGAGTGTGGAGTGTGGTGTGTTCTCCCTGTGTCTGCGTGGGTTTCCTCTGGGTGACTGTCTGTGAGGAGTGTGGTGTGTTCTCCCCGTGTCTGCATGGGTTTCCTCCAGGTGACTGTCTGTGAGGAGTGTGGTGTGTTCTCCCTGTGTCTGCGTGGGTTTCCTCTGGGTGACTGTCTGTGAGGAGTGTGGTGTGTTCTCCCCGTGTCTGCGTGGGTTTCCTCTGGGTGACTGTCTGTGTGGTGTGTTCTCCCCGTGTCTGCGTGGGTTTCCTCCGGGTGACTGTCTGTGAGGAGTGTGGTGTGTTCTCTCTGTGTCTGCGTGGGTTTCCTCCGGGTGACTGTCTGTGAGGAGTGTGGTGTGTTCTCCCCGTGTCTGCGTGGGTTTCCTCCGGGTGACTGTCTGTGAGGAGTGTGGTGTGTTCTCCCCGTGTCTGCGTGGGTTTCCTCCGGGTGACTCTCTATGAGGAGCACAGGTGAAAACAAACAGCTTCTAAAGGCTAAAACCCAGGTGAAATGGAATGGTAACTGATAGGGAACTGAATGGGAACTGAAGCTCTGAACAGATTGAACAGATCTGATTGGACGTGAGCTGAGTTCCCCAAGTTTAGTATGATTTTTCAATCTTTTTCCCTGTAATATTGACTAATATAGACTAATATTGATCAGCGGTATTCAAACGTTCTCCTCCTGAGCCCCTCTTGGCACTTTTTAGAGAACTTGATTTGGGGGGGGGCAGACTACTACAGTGTAAATATAAACATAACAAGTCATTCCATTTGTCCAGAACTTTTATCTATAACAATAATAAATGAAATAAAAAGCAGCACAAATATTCTCTTCTATTTAGCAGAGAAGAACAGAACTATTTCACTCCCAGTTCAGTCCGTAAGGAGTCTAAATTCCGTTTCAGTTCTTTAGGTTTCTCTCTCACAAGTTGGCACCCCGGTTTAAACACGTGTGTGTGAACTGTACAGTGTGTATGTGCACGTGTAGGTGAATGGTGTGGTGTGCAGTCCAGACGAGCGTCACTTTGTCACCTGTGGACAAGACGGCAGTGTGAGAGTGTGGGCGTTGCCTAGCAGTGAGCTGCTGGTCCAGTTTCAGGTGCTCAACCAGGTGAGGCGCAGCCAGCTACACAGCTGTTACATCTCCCATCCTCACATTCCTCTCAATAGCGATGCAGTATGATGGTGTGTTTGCCCCTGTGTTTTAGAGCTGTGAGTGTGTGTGCTGGAGTCGGCCGGTGGAAGTGTGTGAGCCTGGCGCTGGTGTGTGTGTGGTGGGCGGCTACAGTGACGGCTCTGTGAGGATCTTCAATGTGGATTCTGCTGAGATGGAGCTCAAAATGCAGCCTCAGCGTGACACTGTGTGTGCTTTGCAGTACTCGCATCATGGTGAGTGGACACATTGGTTAAAGCACTCTCTCACTCACTCACTGACTGACTCACTCTCTCACTCACTCACTCACTGACTCTCTCACTCACTCACTCACTGACTGACTCACTCTCTCACTCACTCACTCACTGACTCTCTCACTCACTCACTCACTGACTGACTCACTCTCTCACTCACTCACTCTCTCACTGACTGACTCACTCTCTCACTCACTCACTGACTGACTCTCTCACTCACTCACTCACTCACTGACTCACTCTCTCACTCACTCACTCTCTCACTGACTGACTCACTCTCTCACTCACTCACTGACTGACTCTCTCACTCACTCACTCACTCACTGACTCACTCTCTCACTCACTCACTCACTCACTGACTGACTCACTCTCTCACTCACTCACTCACTGACTCTCTCACTCACTCACTGACTGACTCACTCTCTCACTCACTCACTCACTCTCACTCACTCACTCTCTCACTGACTGACTCACTCTCTCACTCTCTCTCTGACTCACTCTCTCACTGACTGACTCACTCTCTCACTCACTCACTCACTGACTCTCTCACTCACTCACTCACTGACTGACTCACTCTCTCACTCACTCACTCTCTCACTGACTGACTCACTCTCTCACTCACTCACTGACTGACTCTCTCACTCACTCACTCACTCACTGACTCACTCTCTCACTCACTCACTCACTCACTGACTGACTCACTCTCTCACTCACTCACTCACTGACTCTCTCACTCACTCACTGACTGACTCACTCTCTCACTCACTCACTCACTCTCACTCACTCACTCTCTCACTGACTGACTCACTCTCTCACTCTCTCTCTGACTCACTCTCTCACTGACTCTCTCACTGACTGACTCACTCTCACTCACTCACTCTCTCACTGACTGACTCACTCTCTCACTCACTCACTGACTGACTCTCTCACTCACTCACTCACTGACTGACTCACTCTCTCACTCACTCACTCACTCACTGACTGACTCACTCTCTCACTCACTCACTCACTGACTCTCTCACTCACTCACTGACTGACTCACTCTCTCACTCACTCACTCACTCTCACTCACTCACTCTCTCACTGACTGACTCACTCTCTCACTCTCTCTCTGACTCACTCTCTCACTGACTCTCTCACTGACTGACTCACTCTCTCACTGACTCACTCTCACTGACTGACTCACTCTCTCACTGACTGACTCTCTCACTGACTCACTCACTCACTCACCCACTCTCTCACTGACTGACTCACTCTCTCACTCACTGACTCACTCTCTCTCACTCACTGACTCACTCTCCCACTGACTGATTGACTCACTCTCTCACTCACTGACTCACTCACTCTCTCACTGACTGACTCACTCTCTCACTCACTCACTGACTCACTCTCTCACTGACTGACTCACTCTCTCACTGACTGACTCTCTCACTGACTGACTCACTCACTCACCCTCTCACTCACTCACCCACTCTCTCACTGACTGACTCACTCTATCACTGACTGACTCACTCTCTCACTCACTGACTCACTTTCTCTCACTCACTGACTCACTCTCTCACTGACTGATTGACTCACTCTCTCACTCACTGACTGACTCACTCTCTCTCTCACTCACTGACTCACTCTCTCACTCACTGACTGACTCACTCTCTCTCTCACTCACTGACTCACTCTCTCACTGACTGACTCTCTCACTGACTGACTCACCCACTCTCTCACTGACTGACTCACTCTCTCACTCACTGACTCACTCTCTCACTCACTGACTCACTCTCCCACTGACTGATTGACTCACTTACTCTCTCACTGACTGACTCACTCTCTCACTCACTCTCTCACTCACTCACTGACTCACTCTCTCACTGACTGACTCACTCACTGACTGACTCACTCACTCACTCTCTCACTCACTCACCCACTCTCTCACTGACTGACTCACTCTCTCACTCACTGACTCACTCTCTCACTGACTGATTGACTCACTGTCTCACTGACTCACTCTCTCACTCACTGACTCACTCTCTCACTCACTCACTCTCTCATTGACTGACTCACTCTCTCACTCACTGACTCTCTCTCTCTCTCACTGACTGACTCACTCACTGACTCACTCTCTCTCTCTCACTGACTGACTCACTCTCTCACTGGCTGACTCACTCTCTCGCTCTCACTGACTGACTCACTCTCTCACTCACTCACTGACTCACTCTCTCACTGACTGACTCACTCTCTCACTCACTGACACTCTCTGACTGACTGATTGACTCACTCTGTCTCACTGACTCACTCTCTCACTCACTGACTCACTCTCTCTCACTCACTGACTGACTCACTCTCTCACTCACACTCTCACTCACTCACTGACTCACTCTCTCACTCACTGACTGACTCACTCTCTCACTCACACTCTCACTCACTCACTGACTCACTCTCTCACTGACTGACTCTCTCACTCACTGACTGACTCACTCTCTCACTGACTGACTCACTCTCTCACTCACTCACTCTCTCATTGACTGACTCACTCTCTCACTCACTGACTCTCTCTCTCTCTCACTGACTGACTCACTCACTGACTCACTCACTGACTCACTCTCTCACTCACTGACTCACTCTCTCACTCACTGACTCACTCTCTCACTCACTGACTGACTCTCTCTCTCACTGACTGACTCTCACTCTCTCTCACTGACTGACTCACTCTCTCACTCACTGACTCTCTCTCTCTCTCACTGACTGACTCACTCACTGACTCACTCTCTCTCTCTCACTGACTGACTCACTCTCTCACTGGCTGACTCACTCTCTCGCTCTCACTGACTGACTCACTCTCTCACTCACTCACTGACTCACTCTCTCACTGACTGACTCACTCTCTCACTCACTGACACTCTCTCACTCACTGACTCTCTCTCTCTCACTGACTGACTCTCTCTCTCACTGACTGACTCACTCTCTCACTCACTGACTCTCACTCTCTCTCACTGACTGACTCACTCTCTCACTGGCTGACTCACTCTCTCGCTCTCACTGACTGACTCACTCTCTCACTCACTCACTCACTGACTCACTCTCTCACTGACTGACTCACTATCTCACTCTCACTCACTCACTGACTGACTCACTCTCTCACTCACTGACTGACTCACTCACTCACTCTCTCTCACTCTCTCACTGACTGACTCACTCTCTCACTCACTCACTCACTGACTGACTCACTCACTCACTGACTGACTCACTCTCTCACTCGCTGACTCTCTCTCTCTCACTGACTGACTCACTCACTCACTCTCTGTCACTCACTCTCTCACTGACTCTCTCACTCACTGACTGACTCACTCTCTCACTCACTCACTGGCTGACTCTCTCTCTCTCACTGACTGACTCACTATCTCACTCTCACTCACTCACTGACTGACTCACTCTCTCACTCACTCACTGACTCACTCTCTCACTGACTCACTCTCTCACTGACTGACTCACTGACTGACTCACTCTCTCACTCACTCACCCACTCTCTCACTGACTGACTCACTCTCTCACTCACTCACCCACTCTCTCACTGACTGACTCACTCTCTCACTCACTGACTCACTCTCTCACTGACTGATTGACTCACTCTGTCTCACTGACTCACTCTCTCACTCACTGACTCACTCTCTCTCACTCACTGACTGACTCACTCTCTCACTCACACTCTCACTCACTCACTGACTCACTCTCTCACTCACTGACTGACTCACTCTCTCACTCACACTCTCACTCACTCACTGACTCACTCTCTCACTGACTGACTCACTCTCTCACTGACTGACTCACTCTCTCACTCACTCACTCTCTCATTGACTGACTCACTCTCTCACTCACTGACTCTCTCTCTCTCTCACTGACTGACTCACTCACTGACTCACTCACTGACTCACTCTCTCACTCACTCACTGACTCACTCTCTCACTCACTGACTCACTCTCTCACTCACTGACTCACTCTCTCACTCACTGACTGACTCTCTCTCTCACTGACTGACTCTCACTCTCTCTCACTGACTGACTCACTCTCTCACTCACTCACTGACTCACTCTCTCACTGACTGACTCACTATCTCACTCTCACTCACTCACTGACTGACTTACTCTCTCACTCACTGACTGACTCACTCTCTCACTCACTGACTGACTCACTCACTCTCTCTCTCTCTCTCACTCTCTCACTGACTGACTCACTCACTTACTGACTCACTCTCTCACTCACTCGCTCACTGACTGACTCACTCTCTCACTCGCTGACTCTCTCTCTCTCACTGACTGACTCACTCACTCACTCTCTGTCACTCACTCTCTCACTGACTCTCTCACTCACTGACTGACTCACTCTCTCACTCACTCACTGGCTGACTCTCTCTCTCTCACTGACTGACTCACTCTCTCTCACTCACTCTCTCACTGACTGACTCACTGACTGACTCACTCTCTCTCTCTCACTCACTGACTCACTCACTCACTGACTGACTCACTCTGGACTTCTACTGACGTAGCAGCGCATGTAAAATGTACTCAGCGTGCGGAACTTATCTCCAGTAGCCAATGGCTGACCAGGCTTTTCAAAAGCAAGAATGTTTTGGAGCTGAAAGTGAGACTCAGAAGCACAGTGCAAATGAAAAACTAAACACGTAAATATGGAAATACTTTCTTTCAAAATCTTTTTTTAAAACACAATATTAACAGTCCTCTCCTCTTCAAAATTTAATTTCTGTTATGGATTCTGCTTTTTATTCTCAAAACGTTTGGCCCTAATTTGACGCCACACAATCCTTTCACCGATCTCAAACTCTCTGTCGTGTCGAAACATTCCTCTGGACAGTGGCGTCTCTGACCAGTCTCAGACGCTGCAGACCATTCCCTGCCTGTTTTAAAGGTTTATTTCAGAGGTTTGAGAGCATATAACACACTGGGAGCAGAGGAGAAAACATGTTCACAGCCAGTTAGAGGAAGGAAAATGGAAATGAGGAACGTGATTATGTGAATTATTTTTTAAAATACACAGGAAAGTAAAATCAGACTCGGAACGCATTTTAAGGACAAGTGTAAACCGAATCTGGTCGAATAAATCCAGATACTATCCGGTTAATGCCAGGTGTAAACAGGCTCTGTGTGTTTGCTCTGTGTCTTGATTCCAGGTCACGTGCTGCTGTCCGGAGGACGTGACGGAGTTGTTACAGTGAGCAGTCCAGTGACTGGCGTGACATTACGTATCATCAGTGACCACAAGGGGGCACCCATTACCACTATACAGTGCACTAGCAAACTGGTCAGAGAATGTCTTGTCTTCACTGAATGTCTTTACTCATTGCTGTAGTAAATGTTTAATAACTTCTAATATTAATAATGTCTGTGTTAACCCTTGACTCTTCCACAGTACAAAGAGTTCGGTCTGGAGGTGAATGAGCTCTGGTTGGCTGTCAGCACTGATAGGCGTGTCAGCATCTGGGCGGCTGATTGGACAAAGGACAAATGCGAGCTCCTCGACTGGCTCACGTTTCCCGCTCCCTCCCCTCCCAAGGTAATCCCCACACTGCTGTAAATGGTGTGGTCTAACACTTGGACACACTGTAGTATAAATAGGTTTTTAAATCCACGTACACAAGTAGTCCTCAGCTCATGAGGGACTCGGCTTATGTGAACCAATAAACAAAAAGGAAGGTGTGTCTGTTGGGGTGTTCTTGTCTTAGGGGAACGCCCCTCACTGCAGTTTACTACATCGATGTGGAATAAAAATTTGCCACATTATTGTTTTCATATACTGTCATTACTTTTAAACACTGGCTTTGTTTCAGTACCGTTCTGTGACGTTTTTGACCCACTGTTAACAGAATACAGCACCTTAATATCTTTGAATGTGGAGTAAAACACCTTTTGGTGTGTAGTTTATATTAACTTATTTTGTGCGTCATCTAAGTTATAATCTAAATCATTCATTCATTCATTGTCTGTAACCCTTATCCAGTTCAGGGTCGCGGTGGGTCCAGAGTCTACCTGGAATCATTGGGCGCAAGGCAGGAACACACCCTGGAGGGGGCGCCAGTCCTTCACAGGGCAACACACACACTCACACATTCACTCACACCTACAGACACTTTTGAGTCGCAAACCCACCTACCAACGTGTGTTTTTGGAGCGTGGGAGGAAACCGCAGACACAGGGAGAACACACCACACTCCTCACAGACAGTCACCCGGAGGAAACCCACGCAGACACAGGGAGAACACACCACACTCCTCACAGACAGTCACCCGGAGGAAACCACACTCCTCACAGACAGTCACCCGGAGGAAACCCACGCAGACACAGGGAGAACACACCACACTCCTCACAGACAGTCAGGAGCGGAGCGGGAATCGAACCCACAACCTCCAGGTCCCTGGAGCTGTGTGACTGCGACACCTACCTGCTGCTCCACCGTGCTGCCCATAATCTAAGTCAAAGAACGTAAATAGTAATAGAACATTTATCCAAATTTTCAGTGGTTAATTTAATGTTCACCGTACTCTGTCCAAACAGGACGCTTCAAACTTGCCGCCCAGTCTGGCAGCCTTCAGCCCCTCGGAGAGAGGAGTAGTGGTATACACAGGTTACGCTGCCGAGAAGGAGCTCACTTTCTACTGCTTGAAAAAGAAACAGGTACAACATACACAAACATACAAAGACTCAGCGGCGTCCTGAATGCTGCCTCCGTTCCCTGAGACTGGGAGCAGCTTCATTTAAACCAGGTTTAAGACAAAGAGATTAACTTGCAAACGTGTCCATACACGAAACACACACACACCCATAGAGACGGCACCAGCTACTCCACCCAGACACAACCAACCCTCTCCTGTCTCAGTGCACCAGGTACATGTCCAAAAGATTGTAGACACTTTTTATAATGTGTGAATCCAGCTGTGGTCACAGATGTTTAATCATGTGCCAAATGCAACACACTGAGGCAGATTCACAGCAGCCTAAGCTCAATGCCAAGTGTGGGCTGGAGCATTAAAAACCTCCCCAGCGTTGGGCTGTGAAGTTGGGGACCTGCATTTCCTGTGCTAACGAAGCACGCTCCAGGCTCTTTAGGATGAGTTAAGGAGGCTGTTGTGATCCAGAACTAGTCATTCGTCATGGCTGAATATCATCAGATCCTCACAGCAGTGTTCCAACATGTAAAGAGTAGAAGATGTTGGATGAACGTGTGTCAACAAGCGTTTCGGCCGTTCGGTGTCCTTCGGAGGGCACGGTCACGTCACGTCACGTCACGTCAGGACCTAGGACTGATTCACACGAGCGCCAGGAAAATTGGGGGCTGTGGGAGGTGGCCCTTGAGCAAGGCACCGAACCCACAACTGCTCCCCGGGGCCGGTGATGGTTGCCCGAGTGTGTGTTCACTGATGCGTTAAAGGCAGAAGACATATTTTGTTATAAATAACTGCACATTGAGCACTTTGTGGCTAAAACAGTGTTCCCTCACCATCAGATTTAATTAGAAACTCGATTCACTGTCCACTTTAAGAGCTCCGCCCACGCCCCAGGGCTGATTCTATTAATGTAGTCCTCTCCCAGTATTTTTAAACCTTACCCAAATATTCTCTAACAGGAGCTGTGTGTTTATCTTTATACGTCTGCTTCATTTCGACGTCTGCATAAATATCATCTACATTTTAATCGTTTTCTGTACTCCATTAGAATTGCACTTTATTTATTGTGGCCTTGGACATCATAGGTGTCCCTCATTAATGATAGTGAATCCTAAGCTCACTTTCCTGAACTCAGACTGAGCAGTGCCTAAAAGAACAACCAGAAAACATCCTTCTTTGTGTTCAGCACCGTGCCCTCAGACACAGGCACACATTTACTGACCTGCACCGAGTAGTAGACCACGTGTGTTTGTGTGTTTTCAAGGTATTACGGACTGTCTCTCTAACCGACTGGGCTCTGTCTCTCAGCCTGTGCTTTAAAGAGCGACTGCTCGCCATCGGATCAAACCGTGAGTAGATCGTAGCGTTCCTGCGGTGGAAGTCTGTCTGTATTAGCTCCAGCTGATGTTGTGTATTTGTTGTAGGGCGCGTGCTGAAGTTGATCGACTCCTCCAGCGGCCGCTTCCAGGATTTTACGCAGCACAGTGACTCGGTTCGTCTCTGCAGCTTCAGCCCTTCAGGAGCACAGCTGTTCACCACAGCGCACAACGAGGTCTTCCTGTGGACTTTAAGAGGCCTGTAACACACACACACAACTCATTAGGAGGGTTTATGCAATGTATGTACGCCGAGAACGTGCAGTAGACTCTGTAAGAGCAGTCCAGCAGCAGCCCTCAGTCCTCATTGGTCAATTTCTGACCATAGGTTTGCTGCTGATATTTTCAGAAAGCTGTGGGGCTCTTCTCAACACAGCAGCAGCACACACAGGAAGGTGGGTGGCACAGTGGTGTTACTGTTTTTACATAGAGGACGGTCAGCACTAGTTTGTGTTTAGTCTGTCACCCGAAAATATTCAGCCGAGTGTGCGTCTGTGGTCAGCAGCAAACACCAGCAGGTCTTTAATAAAGATGTTATTGAGTGTTCATATGTTAGGAGATGGTTTCCAGGGATTTTATCGTGATTCAGTTTAGTTTTACATCGTTGTGACCAGGTTTAGGTGCTGATTTTCATATTTTATACTTTTTTTAAAAAATAAATTTCATACTAATGTTTGTGTTTCTGTTTATTTTTGGGTCAAAGCTCAGTCTGTTTGTGTTTAAAGAAAAGCAAATCACAGCACCAGAAGCACCAGAACACGCAGATCCACTAAAGCAGGTCCCAGGTCAGTACTTGGAAGGAAGACCTCCTCCTAAAGTCTTAAAGTCTAACGACAAACCAGTATTGTTCCTAAAGGTACAGTGTAGTGTGTCTTTAAAGGCACAGACAGTGTAGTGTATCTTTAAAGGTACAGACAGCGTAGTGTATCTTTAAAGGCACAGACAGTGTAGTGTATCTTTAAAGGCACAGACAGTGTAGTGTATCTTTAAAGGCACGGACAGTGTAGTGTGTCTTTAAAGGCACAGATAGTGTAGTGTACCTTTAAAGGCACGGACAGTGTAGTGTCTCTTTAAAGGCACAGACAGTGTAGTGTATCTTTAAAGGTACAGACAGTGTAGTGTATCTTTAAAGGCACAGACAGTGTAGTGTGTCTTTAAAGGCACAGACAGTGTAGTGTATCTTTAAAGGCACGGACAGTGTAGTGTGTCTTTAAAGGCACAGATAGTGTAGTGTACCTTTAAAGGCACGGACAGTGTAGTGTCTCTTTAAAGGCACAGACAGTGTAGTGTATCTTTAAAGGTACAGACAGTGTAGTGTATCTTTAAAGGCACAGACAGTGTAGTGTGTCTTTAAAGGCACAGACAGTGTAGTGTGTCTTTAAAGGCACAGACAGTGTAGTGTATCTTTAAAGGTACAGACAGTGTAGTGTATCTTTAAAGGTACAGACAGTGTAGTGTATCTTTAAAGGCACAGACAGTGTAGTGTATCTTTAAAGGCACAGACAGTGTAGTGTATCTTTAAAGGTACAGACAGTGTAGTGTATCTTTAAAGGCACAGACAGTGTAGTGTATCTTTAAAGGCACAGACAGTGTAGTGTGTCTTTAAAGGCACAGACAGTGTAGTGTATCTTTAAAGGTACAGACAGTGTAGTGTATCTTTAAAGGTACAGACAGTGTAGTGTATCTTTAAAGGTACAGACAGTGTAGTGTATCTTTAAAGGCACAGACAGCGTAGTGTATCTTTAAAGGTACAGACAGCGTAGTGTGTCTTTAAAGGTACAGACAGTGTAGTGTGTCTTTAAAGGCACAGACAGTGTAGTGTATCTTTAAAGGTACAGACAGTGTAGTGTATCTTTAAAGGTACAGACAGTGTAGTGTGTCTTTAAAGGTACAGACAGTGTAGTGTGTCTTTAAAGGCACAGACAGTGTAGTGTATCTTTAAAGGCACAGACAGTGTAGTGTATCTTTAAAGGCACAGACAGTGTAGTGTACCTTTAAAGGCACGGACAGTGTAGTGTGTCTTTAAAGGCACAGACAGTGTAGTGTATCTTTAAAGGTACAGACAGTGTAGTGTATCTTTAAAGGTACAGACAGTGTAGTGTGTCTTTAAAGGCACAGACAGTGTAGTGTATCTTTAAAGGTACAAACAGTGTAGTGTATCTTTAAAGGTACAGACAGTGTAGTGTATCTTTAAAGGTACAAACAGTGTAGTTTATCTTTAAAGGTACAGACAGTGTAGTGTATCTTTAAAGGCACAGACAGTGTAGTGTATCTTTAAAGGCACAGACAGTGTAGTGTATCTTTAAAGGTACAGACAGTGTAGTGTATCTTTAAAGGCACAGACAGTGTAGTGTATCTTTAAAGGCACAGACAGTGTAGTGTATCTTTAAAGGCACAGACAGTGTAGTGTATCTTTAAAGGTACAGACAGTGTAGTGTATCTTTAAAGGTACAGACAGTGTAGTGTATCTTTAAAGGTACAAACAGTGTAGTGTATCTTTAAAGGTACAGCAGTGGTGTTAGAGTCCAGTTGTGTTCCTAAAGGTTCATTACATTCTCTTCTCCAGAAGGAGAGGGGGATCTCTGTAATCTTTCTCAACTGTGGAGAATAAAAGAACACAATAAAAGTCCTGGAGATGAAAAGGGGCGAATGAAAAGTAAAAAATCTATAATTAATATATAAAATAGTCATGGTCGCTAAGTGAAAGTACGGAATTAACCCTTGAGGGCACCACCACAGTGACAATTTTTCAGAGAGTGAATTGAACAAATGATGATGCTTTGCATGAGACAAACCCAAGGTCCTAATGCTCTGAGGTCAGTAAAGACCTCTTAACATTTTCTGGAACAGAGTTGGGGGGTGACTCCAGTGTCCCATTAAATCTGCCCCTGTGGGATCTCTGTCTGTCCTCCAAACTGCCCCTATCTTCAATAAACCTCAAGTTCCCAAGTGCGTCTGGGAATAGTCTGAATAATTTAGAGATTAAGGTCTGATTTATTCTGAGAATAAAGTCAGAATATGTAGAGAAACACTGTGGAGTGTTATAATATTCAGACAGAGAGACTCCCAGTCTGTGCACCATAGAGAGAGCTGTGAAAGAAGCAGGTGAACAGAATTATTTATTATACGCCTCCGTCCACACGACATGACGACGAACCCCCGACAGTGCAGCCCCTGACTGCGATGACTGCGGTGTTAGTTTACTGTACGAGTTCTTCAGATGGAGCCTCATGGGCACGCCGGAGTTCCTCTCGCTCTGGATCCATCATCTTCATCATCATTTTAATGGTCTGCTGTGAAACTACACGCCTTCGTCTGAATAAACGGGTCGTTGCAGTGATTCAGGTCAAATGCTAATAACACTGTGGTCCTGATGTGACAGAGAACTGAGGATTAATTCCTGAAATCTTTACCATGGTATGATTTCATCCACACACTGCACTCCTCAGGTACACTGCAAAGTGTGTGTCTGTGTCATTATACGTGCAGCGAAGTATTCTGACTTTAATCTCTGAATTTGTCTGACTTTATTCTCGGAATAAACCGATTTAATGTGAACATGGACGCTTAAAATCCTACATTTTAAGTGTATTTTGTTCTGTCTCTTTGAATAATTGGTGACTTCATGTATTAATATTGTGTTGATGTTTGATATTGTGAACTACTTAATAATTATTTAAAAAAATATTTAAATAAATTGCCATTGTAATAATTCAGAAATGTTTAAAGGAAGTAATGGTAATTTTTTATTTATTAAACCAAGAGCCTTAAGACAGATTCCTCTGAGAGGAACAGCCATGGTCTAAGGTTTAGAAAAGTGGGCTTGGATTTAGAAGGTCACCAGGACCCTCAGGAAAAATGGAGGCACTGAGAGTGAAGGAACAACACTTCCTCCTCCCTCAACATCCACAGCTGAGGTGCCCTTGAGTAAGGCACCAATCCCCAACTGTCCCCCGGGAGTTACAGCTGGCTGCCGACTCTTCCTCTGTGTGTGTGTGTGTGTGTGTGTGTGTGCATCACTCACACCTGTGGACAGTTTCTCACACACTCACTATCTCACCCAGTCACTCACACACACACACACACACCTGTGGACAGTTTCACACACTCACACCTGTGGACAGTTTCACACACTAAACCTGTCACTCACACCTGTGGACAGTTTCACACACTCACCCAGTCATTCACACACACCTGTGGACAGTTTCACCCAGTCACATGCACACACACACCTGTGGACAGTTTCACACACTCACCCAGTCATTCACACACACCTGTGGACAGTTTCACACACTCACCCAGTCATTCACACACTCACACCTGTGGACAGTTTAATTCTCACACACACACCTGTGGATAGTTTCACACACTCACCCAGTCACACGCACACACAAACCTGTGGACAGTTTCACACACTCACCCAGTCATTCACACACACACACCTGTGGACAATTTCACTCACTAACCCAGTCATTCACACACTCACACCTTTGGACAGTTTCACACACTCACCCAGTCACTCTCACACTCACACCTGTGGACAGTTTCACACACTCACCCAGTCACACGCGCACACACTCCTGTGGACAGTTTCAGACACTCACCCAGTCACTCACACACTCACCCAGTCACACGCGCGCACACACACATCTGTGGACAATTTCACTCAGTCACTCACACACTCACACCTGTGGACAGTTTCACACACTCACCCAGTCACACGCACACACACACCTGTAGACAGTTTCACACACCCAGTCATTCACACACTCACACCTGTGGACAGTTTCACACACTCACCCAGTCACACACACACACACCTGTGGACAGTTTCACACACACATTCACACCTGTGGACAGTTTCACACACACACACCTGTGGACAGTTCCACACACTCACCCAGTCACACGCGCACACACACCTGTGGACAGTTTCACACACTCACCCAGTCACACGCGCGCACACACACATCTGTGGACAATTTCACTCACTCACCCAGTCACTCACACCTGTGGACAGTTTCACACACTCACCCAGTCATTCACACACTCACACCTGTGGACAGTTTCACACACTCACCCAGTCACACGCGCACACACACCTGTGGATAGTTTCAGACACTCACCCAGTCACTCACACACTCACACCTGTGGACAGTTTCACACACTCACCCAGTCACACGTGTGCACACACACACCTGTGGACAATTTCACACACTCACCCAGTCACTCACACACTCACACACACCTGTGGACAGTTTCACACACTCACCCAGTCATTCACACACTCACACCTGTGGACAGTTTCACACACTCACCCAGTCACTCACACACTCACACACACCTGTAGACAGTTTCACACACTCACCCAGTCACACGCGCACACACACCTGTGGACAATTTCACACACTCACCCAGTCACTCACACACTCACACACACCTGTGGACAGTTTCCCACACTCACCCAGTCACACGCACACACACACCCAGTCATTCACACACTCACACCTGTGGACAGTTTCACACACTCACCCAGTCACACGCACACACACACCTGTAGACAGTTTCACACACTCACCCAGTCATTCACACACACACACCTGTGGACAATTTCACACACTCACCCAGTCACTCACACACTCACACACACCTGTAGACAGTTTCACACACTCACCCAGTCACACGCGCACACACCCCTGTGGACAATTTCACACACTCACCCAGTCACTCACACACACCTGTGGACAGTTTCCCACACTCACCCAGTCACACGCACACACACACCTGTGAACAGTTTCACACACTCACCCAGTCATTCACACACTCACACCTGTGGACAGTTTCACACACTCACCCAGTCACACGCACACACACACCTGTAGACAGTTTCACACACTCACCCAGTCATTCACACACACACACCTGTGGACAATTTCACACACTCACCCAGTCACTCACACACTCACACACACCTGTAGACAGTTTCACACACTCACCCAGTCACACGCGCACACACACCTGTGGACAATTTCACACACTCACCCAGTCACTCACACACTCACACACACCTGTGGACAGTTTCCCACACTCACCCAGTCACAAGCACACACACACCTGTGAACAGTTTCACACACTCACCCAGTCATTCACACACTCACACCTGTGGACAGTTTCACACACTCACCCAGTCACACGCACACACACACCTGTAGACAGTTTCACACACTCACCCAGTCATTCACACACACACACCTGTGGACAATTTCACACACTCACCCAGTCACTCACACACACCTGTAGACAGTTTCACACACTCACCCAGTCACACGCGCACACACACCTGTGGACAGTTTCACACACTCACCCAGTCATTCACACACTCACACCTTTGGACAGTTTCACACACTCACCCAGTCACTCTCACACTCACACCTGTGGACAGTTTCACACACTCACCCAGTCACTCACACCTGTGGACAATTTCACTCACTCACCCAGTCATTCACACACTCACATCTGTGGACAGTTTCACACACTCACCCAGTCACACACACACACCTGTGGATAATTTCACACACTCACCCAGTCACACGCGCACACACACACCTGTGGACAGTTTCACACACTCACCCAGTCACACACACACACACACACCTGTGGACAGTTTCACACACTCACCCAGTCATTCACACACTCACACCTGTGGACAGTTTCACACACTCACCCAGTCACACACACACTCACACCTGTGGACAGTTTCACACACTCACCCAGTCACACACACACTCACACCTGTGAACAGTTTCACACACTCACCCAGTCATTCACACACACACATGTGGACAGTTTCACATACTCACACAGTCACTCTCACACTCCACCTACCAATGCGTGTTTGGGCTTGAGGATGGGAGGCGGATCCCCTGGAGGAAACCCACAGAGACACAGGGAGAACACACCACTCTCATAATCACGGTGACCTGGGGCGAGGATCCTAACCCTGAGACCCTGTAGCTGTGTTGTGTGTGTGTGTGTGTTTAGGTTCTCAACACACTTTCGTTCTGGAGGCACAGTGCTGCTTTCACACAGCCCTAGGGTTCGGGGCTGTAACTTTAACTTTCACTTTAAGACATATGTGTTTTTAAATGTTCTCAGACCTTTTTGCTTTTATGTTTATATTTTCTCTCTCTCTCTCTCTCTCTCTCTCTCTCTCTCTGCCCGACTGGGGGCGCTGAGTCCTGTCTGTTTCTCCTTGGACGGGAGTTGAAGGGTGAGGAAAGAGAGGGAGAGATGAGCGCGGTTTGAATTGTGTATAAACCGCAGTAAACACAGTTCACTCCCGGTCAGAGGGGCTTCGTAAAGCTCGCGGAGAGATGAAGCGCGATGTGCGGATCCTGCTGCTGGGGGAGCGTGAGTAGCTCATATCCACCAGCTCCACTAGGGTCGGGTCTGGGGGGGTGTAAGGAAGCACACGAGGTCGTTTTGAGTTTCTAAACACATTTAAAGGCACTCATGTGGAAGTTTTAATGTTTCAGTAGCTTAACAGCTCATGAAACATTGTCTTAAATTCACACTGAGTGTTCTCCAGAGACCGGGAGAGCTGCTGAGCTTCTCCAACTTCACTGGGTCTGATCTGGAGTGGTTTTTCTATAGTGAGGTTTGGTCATTTTAGAAAACCTATAGAAGTGTCAGTGTTTTAAGGCTGACACATCCTCACTGACCTACGTGTACTTCATATCAAACACATCTCTGATGACAGGAGCTAAAACCAATTCGGAAACTGTTAACTGCATAAATCATCACACCAAACAAACATAACATGTCTGTTAACGTTATTACAGACTTAGTAAATAACGGTCATTCATAAACTGATGCTATCTTAGCAGTTAAATCTTTCTATACTGTTTTTAAAGGCTTTTTGAGTGCAACCTGTCAGCTGTTGGTTAAATAATAATTCACTGATAATGTTATATGGTTTAACCTCTCTTCATATTCCATAACCAAGAATATCCCTGAGCTTTTATATGTCATCTGTGTCTTTATCTTATTTTTGTCTTCCGTCTGCTGAATTCAATGGAAATAAGTTAGTTTTCCCGTCATGGAAGACTGTTAGCTGTTAGCTAGCTTTAGCTCTTGTTTTCGACCCACGTACATTATTAATACACTTTCAGTGACTCTTACAAACTCCATATGATTGCTTTATAATTAATTATAAACTATGTTTATGACAGTTGTGTAAACCAGCGCACTTCTGGCGCTGTATTTTGTAGTTAAACCACAAGCTACACCGGCTAACGAAGGCTAAGCTAAGCTAAGAGAAGTTGAGGGAAGATTTTATTCATGATTGTGTCCATGGGCTCCAAACAAACACAGACGTTTCTTAAGTGGATATTATATCATCGGTGTGATTTTCTACATGTTTATGGACTGTGTACTGTTTGTTATTGGGCTGAAATTATTGTGTGTCAGTTTTTTTTGACCTGTTACTTCATTAGCTGCTACTTTAGACAAGCTAACACCTTTTGGCAGTATGTTCATACAATGACCTCCTTGTTTCTGCTCTCTTTCATTGCCCATTTATTCAGGAACATTTTGTAGTTCTACAATTACAGACTGTAGTCCATATTTTGCTCTGCATACTTTATTCCTCCCCTTTCTTCCATACCCCCAGAGCAGGTATGGTTTGCCTGGTCATTCTCAGCGCTGCAGTGTCACTGACGTGGTGGTGGTGTGAGTGGATCAGACACAGAAGTGCTGCTAGAGTTTTTGAACTATGTTTCTGTTGTAATATGCATCTGTCACTGACTGACGGGGAACTGTTGTCAGTTCAGCACTCAAAGCCAATAGGTTTATGTTTGATGGTGATGTCATGTTTCTTATTCGTTCTGGAAGTTCAGATGTTCAAATCTTTATTGGAATTATATCATCAACCAAAATGAAGAAATACATTGTGATATAAATTTTGTCCATATCATCCAACCCTACACTAAAGGCTATTTAAAGTATAGTCCGGGACTAACAAAGTATGGAGAGAAACAGATGGACGACAGTCTAATTTTAGAATTGCATAGTGCTCCTGTAAGGTCAGTGGAGCTAATAAAATAAGTGAGTGTACACTATTCTCACCTTTTTTCCCATCTTTCTTTCATCAGCCAAGGTGGGGAAGACCTCTCTCATCATGTCCCTGGTAGGAGAGGAGTTTCCCGAGGAGGTGAGGACTACTTTTTGCGTTTCTCATGTTTGTGTTTTGATGCATGAATGACATTGACTCATTGTCACTTTTGTAGGTTCCCCTGAGGGCAGAGGAGATCACCATACCTGCAGACGTCACTCCTGAGAAAGTGCCCACACATATAGTGGACTACTCCGGTCAGTGAGTGTGTGTTTCAGCGTGTCTCACACACACAGTGGGTTATACAAGGGTTCTTAATCCTTTTCACAGAGGGATAGCATTTTGGGTTGAAAAACGTTTAATGACCTCAACAACTTGCATAATACACAACACAGAAAAAAAAAAAACAAGGAAGACTAAAAAACATTATTCACAAATGAACCCAGCAGTGGTCAGTCAGAGGGATTCTAAGCAGTAGAAACATTGCAGGAGAATCTGCAGATGTGAAACATCAACAGCCAATCAGACACAAGCTCCTGATTTACTAATCTACTAATATAATGTTTGGAGGGTTCTAAAATATAACCGATACAGAGTGATGCACCTAAACACCTCTGTGTTAATGGAGTACTGGGGTAGCAGAAGTAACCAGCATCGCCAATACTGTTTACTTCTGCTGTGAGTTGTCTCTCGCTCCTTTAGAAAAGCTGGAGATGGTGGGTTTAAAGAGGAATAAGGCATGACTCAAAGAAGTTTTCAAAGAGTTTTGTACATAATGTAAATCAGTACATCACTTAGTTCATGATGAATAGACCGTTTGCTGTTGACTATACTTTCTAATCTATATTTTACTATTATACGTCATGGTGAGTAGACTATACCTTGTTACTTTGTGTGAAATAGACCATAGCCCATGCTTTTGTAACCTCCAGGCTTGACTACTGCAGTGCTCTGTTGTATGGCCTCCCTGTTCGGGCTTTCAGCAGCCTGCAGAACTGCAATGTTCTGCTGCAAGGCTGCTGACCCATACAAGATCTTGGGAGCATATTACTCCAGCCTTAAATCGTCTACATTGGCTCCGAGTACAGTGGCCAGCACAAAATGCTTGTGTGGTTTTTAATGGTCCTTGCATGACCTTGCCCCTTCTTATCTAAGCAGTCTACTCCAGTCATACCCTCCAGTGCTGGTGTTTTAAATCTAAATTAATTGTATGATATTTGTTTTTCCATTTTACTGTAAATGCATCTTTTTTGGAGATGTTTTGTTTTGTTCAGAGAGAGAGATGACGGTTAGGTTTAAGTCTTTATTTATAGTGTGTCATTGTTGTTCTCTGCAGAGACCCAACAGACTGAAGAAGTGCTGAGAGAAGAGATTGTTAAGGTAAGAGTTATCGGCCTTAGACCTGGCAGCATGTGGTGTTTGTAGTAGGTTCCTCAAACAGAGATGGGGTCAGAATCATATTATAATACATGAAAGTACACAATGGAAGGTTGAATGCAAATTAAGTGTTAAATGACAGGTACTGAATACCACTTTGTGTCAATCTGTAGATTAGAAAGAATAGTGTACAAATCTGACTCCGAACTTCATTTGACATATTCTTATATTTTAGTGCTCTGTAATATATATACACACACACATGAGGTCCACAGGTTACGTCAGTCCCGAGTTACGATGTTTCGTGGTTACGACACATCTCCCATTTACTGTATAAGCCTTGTTTCGACTTAAGTGGTTTTGTGTTGTAAACATCGTAACGCAAACTTCGAAGAAGAATACGAGGTTGCATAGCTCTGGACCGAGGAGGATAGGTGTTAGGATAGGATAAGTGCTTACAGTATGTTATATGTTCCGACTTACACCGAAAACCGGTTTAATTTCATTCATTATCTGTAACCCTTTTTCAGTTCAGGGTTGCGGTGGGTCCAGAGCCTACCTTTAATCATTGGGCGCAAGTCGGGAATACACCCTGGAGGGGGCACCAGTCCTTCACAGGGCAACACACACACACACACACACACACACTTACACATTCACTCAAACACTCACACATACGGACACTTTTGAGTCGCCAGTCCACCTACCTAGTGTGTTTTTGGACTGTGGGAGGAAACCGGAGCACCCGGAGGAAACCCATGCGGACACGGGGAGAACACACCACACTTCTCACAGACAGTCACCCGGAGGAAACCCATGCGGACACGGGGAGAACACACCACACTTCTCACAGACAGTCACCCGGAGGAAACCCATGCGGACACGGGGAGAACACACCACACTCTTCACAGACAGTCACCCGGAGGAAACCCACCCAGACACAGAGAGAACACACCACACTCCTCACAGACAGTCACCCGGAGGAAACCCACACAGACAAAGGGAGAACACACCACACTCCTCACAGACAGTCACCCGGAGGAAACCCACACAGACACAGGGAGAACACACCACACTCCTCACAGACAGTCACCCGGATCAGGAATCGAACCCACAACCTCCAAGCCCCTGGAGCTGTGTGACTGCGACACCTACCTGCTGCCGCCCCATATTGATATATAAATAAATATGATTTATGATTGATTCTTATTGAATCTTGGCTCATAAATCGATGCAGCCTTTTTGTATGAATTAATTAATTTTATTCACAGCCCTCGTTGAGAACATAAATCATACTGTGACATCACATGTATCTGTTCAGCAGATCTACAGTCTTGTGGTAATAGAATAGCTTTTATTGTTGCTGAGAAAACAATGTTCAGAACAGTGTTAAATTCAGTGGGTTTTTTTTATTAGTTATGTACAACAGGTTCAGCACAGCAGGCCTTGTAAAGTAGCCGTTCGGTTTTGTAGCATTTGTTACTAAATTAGACGTCTGATTTAGGAGTATGAACAGTCTTGTGACTGAACTCGAGGCAGAAGAGTGATACTTACCTTCAATCGACTGATTTGAAGGTTTTAACATTGAATAGTTGTGTAATTGTGTGCTAAACTGTGTTGATAACGATGTTGATATCCTGTGTCTTCTAGGCTAACGTGGTGTGTGTGGTGTATGACGTAACGCTGGAGGAAACCATCGACAAGGTACACACCCTCCTCATAACTCATTCCACTGATTTCAAATCGTGTCTCTGGCTCAGATTCTGAGTGTTTGTTGTTTCTTTAGATCAGGACTAAGTGGATTCCCCTTGTGAACGGCGGAGCTGAAAAGGACAGCAAGTATGTCACCCTCACTCCTTCAGATCGCTGTGTAACGTTGGGCAAATCTTTTCCCGAATTCTTCATTGAGAAAGTCTACATTAGGGAAGCACAGACCTGACATGGCATGCTTGGATCATGTTTACCTCGGCATAATTGTATCAGAACCATTTTGCCAAAGTACAATAACAATAGCAGTGTCAGTGTAGATAATAACAACAATAGCAACAGCAACTAGAGCTGCGTGATATCATTAGTAAACAGTATTAGATTTGACAGATATTAATACAGTTTTAACAAACGTTATGTTGTTCTTTTAAAATCACCAAAGTGCACATAAACAAACCAAACCATGTTTCAAAAAAGAGAATCGTGGTTTATTTAGTTTCTGTTTATTTGAACAGCTGTTTCCCCATATGCTCAGGAAATGACATGAATTCCAAGTAGAGCTCAGCACAGATACGATGCCCGAATGATGTCTTGTCTCATCTCCTATTTCCAAAACTTTCATTAGAAAATGTTTCAGCGTTACAGTTTTATTTCCTCTTTGCTGCAGGATTCCTATCATACTTGTGGGCAACAAGTCCGACCTGCGCTCCGGCAGCTCCATGGAAACCATCCTGCCCATCATGAACCAGTTTTCTGAGATTGAGACCTGTGTGGAGGTAGGGCTGGGAAATTAATAGAAAAGTAATCGAACTTGACATTCAGAATTTGCTGTACTGAAATCAGCGGGGAGTGGGGTGGAAGGGAGGTGGATGTCTACCCATTTTCAAAAGTTATGTGGTATAGTTACCCCAAAGTGTGTCCGGATGGTGTACAATAATTGTGTAATTGTTTCCACAGTGCTCTGCAAAGAACCTGAAAAACATATCCGAGCTTTTCTACTATGCTCAGAAAGCTGTCCTGCACCCCACTGCACCACTGTATGATCCTGAGGAAAAACAGGTAAACATGGAACACACACTGCGCTAATGATTTGAGGATTACTGTTCATACGAGAATGTGTCCAACAGGGACACTATGTTCAGAGGAAACCCAAATATCGTTGTGTTATGCCTTGTGACATTTTCATCTGCGGTCCACATAATATCCAGAGAATCAGGTGCAGACCACTTCCAGAGCTGCCCTTTACAGTGGAGACATATTAACAAATCAGAAAAGAGCTAATGGGTCACTTCCTGTTTTCATTTCCCCCCTTCAGAAGGAAAAGCTCCACAGATGCATCTAGTTCTCTGGTCTTTACCCAGAGCACCTTCAAGGACAATAACACACTGTGAATGATGCATCCAGCTCCACTGCGCCATAACGCTTTATTTGAGGCTCTGAGCTCTTTCTGGAGCTTCTTTATCTTGAATCACCCACGGACGACGTCACGGTTTTTGCTGAAGAACCCACTGATCAAATTTTTCTGATTCAGGAACCCATTGATTGGTGGAAACGTGACTAACAGTTCCAAATCAGGTTTACATACAGGTATCGAATCGGTTCCACTTTGGTGGAAAAAAGCTGTGTTTGGTTCAGGTGCAGGGTAACACCTGGGCGGAGTGTGCAGGAGCCCTGTGAGCACAGACAGACGGAGACGTTCAGAGATGTTCATTATTGGGCCAGGCATAAACTAGTCCACAAGACGTTTTGGTTGGTCTACTTTCCTATGAATATTCAGGTTCAGAAGAGGCATCTTGTATAAGACCACAGCCGTTGTCATGAAAAGACGTATTAAAAACATTCATTCTGCCTCTCATTTATTCGTCTAAGTCGTTCATTTCAGGTTTTCTAAGTGTCTTCTGAGCTCGGGTTCATGTATGAAATATCTCCAACGTTCTCGCTCGCTCTGAATTTACCAGACAGGGTCCTGCATTATTCACACATGGGCTCAGTCAGGTTTTACACAGGCTTTGTACTTATCCATTTACTTTCCGGTAGAACTGACTTTTGCTTTCTCACATGCAGCTCACACACCATCTGTGTAACGTCTGGAACGGTTCGGGTTTTTTGGTGTGTTCTCCCTGTGTCTGCGTGGGTTTCCTCCGGGTGACTGTCTGTGAGGAGTGTGGTGTGTTCTCTCTGTGTCTGCGTGGGTTTCCTCTGGGTGACTGTCTTTGAGGAGTGTGGTGTGTTCTCCCTGTGTCTGCGTGGGTTTCCTCTGGGTGACTGTCTGTGAGGAGTGTGGTGTGTTCTCCCTGTGTCTGCGTGGGTTTCCTCCGGGTGACTGTCTGTGAGGAGTGTGGTGTGTTCTCTCTGTGTCTGCGTGGGTTTCCTCCGGGTGACTGTCTGTGAGGAGTGTGGTGTTTTCTCTCTGTGTCTGTGTGGGTTTCCTCCGGGTGACTGTCTGTGAGGAGTGTGATGTGTTCTCTCTGTGTCTGCGTGGGTTTCCTCCGGGTGCTCCAAAAACACACGTTGGTAGGTGAATTTGTGACTCGGAAGTGTCCATTGGTGTGAATGTGTGAGTGTGTGTCGCCCTGTGAAGGACTGGCGCCCCCTCCAGGGTGTGTTCCTGTCTTGCGCCCAGTGATTCCGGAATGCTATTCAAATCAGAAAAACCCTCTAACAGCAAGTTTTAGTTAAAGTTCATGGTGTTGTTGTAAATGATGGTTGTTTTGTGTGTTTTAGCTGAAACCACAGTGTGTTCGTGCCCTGAGTCGTGTCTTCAGCATTTCTGATCAAGACAACGATCGAATTCTCAGTGATGATGAGCTCAACAGCTTCCAAGTAAGAGCATCCATCTCAAGTGTGTGTTCACATGCAGCTTCAGTTCTGTTCAAGATTAGATCAGATTACACTTATTAATCCCCAAGGGGAACCTCAGTGATGCTGCAAAAATAAAGATAAGATTTAACTTCCCAAGTTCAAAATAAGTTTAAACACTACCTTAAATGAGCGTGTTGTCTTTTACAGGAGCCCCTTTGTGTTTGTTTCTCTCATTATCCTCTGTGTCAACCCTTTCTTTCCCTCCTCTCAGAAAATTACACTCCAAATGACTTACTGATTTCCTCCACACTCTGCACTAAACTGATCATTTGAGTTCTCATCAAGAGCTCGCCCTTGCACTCGTTCCTTTTCTGATGGAGGCAGAGTGCAGGTGGAGACAGAGAACCTCGGTGAATAACCCCCTGAGTTTAGCCTGGGTTTGGACACCCCTTCACCAGATGGCAGCTGAGAGGTGGCTCAAAACCGCAGTCTATAACCCCTGGGTCCTGTACTACGCCCAGCAGTTGGTGGAGGCTGCGTAGCTCAGTGGGGCTTTCTGGAAAACACACAACACACAGGCTGTCTGGATGCATGTGAAAAGTTTAATTAAAAGCACCCTTCCCTGATAAACTCCTCCAATCCCAAAAGGGCTTCAGTTGCCTCCCTGGTGTCCTCACAGCTCATCCTCCTGCTCACATACAAATCACTGCATGGTTTAGCAGAACTCCTGCACCCTCACGGCCCTCCACGTACACGTACGACCTCTGATACGGTCGTCTTACCCTTCCCACATCCAGACTGATCTCTGCAGGGGGCAGATCCTTCAGTATCATGGCCCATAACTGTGGAACACATCACCTCAGTCTCTCCATCGCTACTCTTCTCTCTTCCTTTAAATCTGAACAGAAAACACACCTTTATTCTCTACGTTTTCATCAGCTCCCTCCTTTAAACTAGTGAATGGCACCACCTTCACACTGATGTATATTAATGCACTGGGAAATCATAAACAAAACCAGAACTATATCAGTGTTTTGCTTCACTGTAACATCAGTATCACACCAGCCCCAGTATCTTCATGTGGATCGCTGTTTAAGAACTAGATTTTAAACCACACTCCAGTTGTCCGTTGTCTTTCAAGAGTGTGAAGGTCATTTAAAGTGTGTGTGTGTGTTTTGGTAGAAATCTTGTTTCGGGAATCCGTTGGCCCCCCAGGCTCTGGAGGATGTGAAAACCGTGGTGTGGAAAAACACCAGCGACGGAGTGCAGGACAACGGACTGACCCTTAACGGTAATTCACGTTCGGATTCAATGAAAGGCTACGCAGAAAATATCGAGATTAAGAGAGTGATGAAGCCATACTTTGCATGAAGCGCAAGGAAAGGCTGAGGTTGGTGTAGTCACACGTGCTTGTTTTTTTCAGGTTTCCTGTTTCTGAACACACTTTTTATTCAGAGAGGCCGTCACGAGACCACGTGGACCATCCTGCGCAAGTTTGGCTACGACGACACGCTCGAGCTCACAGACGACTACCTCTATCCACAGTGAGTTTCGCCTGTGGATTAAAGGGATTTTAATGCATAGTTTTCCCTTTTTCAGACGACGAGGGCTGACAGTTTTTTACTTAAAATCATCTGAACACATTTCGTCGCTGTCCAAAGAGAAACCTGTATCTCCAGTGTTTGTGGATGTTTCGTTTACTACGTCATTTGAACACCGCAGCTGTGTGAAATCTTCCTGATGAATGGACCAATAGAAATGCTCCAAAATTACTTAATCATTTTACGTGGACTTCCACTGAAAATTACGTTTTTTTAAGATACGTTTTTCTTTGCAAAGCGACGATTTGTTTGAGCTGATTGCAATTTTTCACAGGTGTTGGCCTTTACAACCATATTTCCATAATCACACAGAGTTTGTGCATTATGGGTTAGTTTGTAAATAGAACTAAGTAGCCATTTTACATAATTTTAACAGTGAGCTAATACCGAGTACAGTTTACAAACATATACCCTCCTCTGAGAGACTGCAGACAATAAATATATACAAATCTCTGTCTGACTGTCTGTGAGGAGTGTGGTGTGTTCTCTCTGTGTCTGGGTTTCCTCTGGGTGACTGTCTGTGAGGAGTGTGGTGTGTTCTCTCTGTGTCTGCGTGGGTTTCCTCCGGGTGACTGTCTGTGAGGAGTGTGGTGTGTTCTCCCTGTGTCTGCGTGGGTTTCCTCCGGGTGACTGTCTGTGAGGAGTGTGGTGTGTTCTCCCTGTGTCTGCGTGGGTTTCCTCCGGGTGACTGTCTGTGAGGAGTGTGGTGTGTTCTCCCTGTGTCTGCGTGGGTTTCCTCCGGGTGACTGTCTGTGAGGAGTGTGGTGTGTTCTCTCTGTGTCTGCGTGGGTTTCCTCCGGGTGACTGTCTGTGAGGAGTGTGGTGTATTCTCTCTGTGTTTGCGTGGGTTTCCTCCGGGTGCTCTGGTTTCTTCCCACGGTCCAAAAACAAGTTGGTAGGTGGATTGGCGACTCAAAAGTGTCCGTAGGTGGGAAAGTGTGAGTGTGAAGGACTGGCGCCCCCTCCAGGGTGTATTCCTTCCTTGCGCCCAATGATTCCAGGTAGGCTCTGGACCCACTGCGACCCTGAAGTGGATAAGAGTTACAGACAATGAATGAATAATTAAAAAGTCTAAATATTGTGAGGTGAGAAATGTAGGATCATGGAGTTTAGAGACTGACAGGCCCCTGGATCTGGAGAGATAAGAGCAGAAAAGAGCACATGCTGCTTTTATTTTAGTTTATTTTGCATCTGCTGTAGTCTGCATATTGATGTGTGTTTTTTATAGATGCTTGAACACCTCTGCTGTAGAAACTACTTGAATATGAGAGAAACTTCTGAATACAGCTGAACATGTGTAGAGTGTGTGTGAGCTTGAGGAAACTGGGTCATTAGTGTTCTCCTTCAAGTGTGTTGAGCGCTACAGTGAAATGTTAGCAGTGGTTTGAAGATGTGGTTGTTTACTGATGTCTGTGGAGCAATGTGTGGCGAGTAGTAGCTAATGGGTGGAATGTGAAGTGGCTACATTTGTGAAGGATTTTTAAATCTTTGACTTCTTATCTACTATAGTTTGCAGAGGTAACACATTCATTCAATCATTCATTCATTATCTGTAACCGCTTATCCATTTCATGGTCGCGGTGGGTCCAGAGCCTACCTGGAATCATTGGGCGCAAGGCGGGAATACACCCTGGAGGGGGCGCCAGTCCTTCACAGGGCAACACACACACTCACATTCACTCACACACTCACACCTACGGAGTCGCCAATCCACCTACCAACGTGTGTTTTTGGACTGTGGGAGGAAACCCACGCAGACACAGAGAGAACACACCACACTCCTCACAGACAGTCACCTGGAGTGGGAATCGAACCCACAACCTCCAGGTCCCTGGAGCTGTGTTACTGCGACACCACCTGCTGCGCCACCGTGCCGCCCAGAATTTATTTATTTAATCAAACTACTTCTATAAAAACACAATTTTGTTTATAGATATAATATTACTTAATCTGGCTCCTCGGGATCCTCTGCCTTGCATGTTTTCAGTTTGATTTCCCTCCTCCAGCGCACTTATTCATGTGAATGTACTCATTCACAAGTCTCCGAAGTCTCCTGAGATTTTATTAGGGATGTTATTTCACTCGTACGTGCCTGTGCTCTTGTATATCTAGGTTACGAGTACCTGTTGGCTGTACAACAGAGCTGAATCACCTGGGTTATCAGTTTCTCCAGAAGCTCTTTGATAAGTATGATGAGGTAAGCTGTTTAAACAGCCAACCCCTTTGTTATGGTGCCCTCTTGTGTTTAGGAGAGGTGTCTACAGCAGCTGACCGTGTCTCTCTTTCTATTTCTAACAGGATAAGGACTCAGCTCTCTCTCCAGCAGAGCTGAAGAACCTGTTTAACGTATTTCCCTACATGCCCTGGACTGAGTCTGTGTACAGCAGTGTCCACACCACTGAGGAGAGCTACGTTTCTCAGCATGGCTACCTCTGCCAGTGGACGTAAGCAAACCAGTCCCACACACTCTAGAAAGTTATAAGGCACCTTTTGTAATGAGTGATTTCTGCTTCTTTAGAGTGGAACACAGTGTTTGAAAATGACACGTTACTGAGTGGAGGCTGAGCCTGGGCGAGGGAGGTACAAGCAGAGGCCATCAATATTAGCCAGTGTGCTTTTTAGCCTTATGCTAAACATTCCTTGTTGCAACGTCCAGCTCTCGCTGGATTCTTTCGTCGGCCACCGATCCAAGGAGCGTTTGAACCTCTTCAAAAGACCACGGCGTCATTTTACGAGCTGCCGTCGTGAGTCGGATAAAAACAAACGTGATCTCTGCTGCAGCTGGAGATTTTACAGATGGAGAGTTGGTGCTGGTCGTCTGCGTTGCGTGGCGTAGAGTGACGACTCTCTCTGGACGATCAGCGCTCTGCAAGGTTTACACGCCACGGTTTAGTCCCTACTCGACTCGCTCTGAACCACGAGAGAACAGTCCGCTGTTCCACATACCTGATACCAGATTTGCGTAATGAAAGGCACAATAGCTGGGCAAGGCAAGGCAAGGCAAGTCGAGTAGACACCATGCAGTGGAAAAGTGCCGATATTCAGCTCCCTGAATTTTTCAGAATCTTAGAGAGAAGAATCTTCAAACACAGTGTGCAATCACAGTAGAAAAGCACTGGCAAAAGTATGGGTCACTCTCTGAAACAGCCGTGTAGCCCACTGTCAGCAGTGACTGCGTCGTCAGTCTTCAAGTATCTTGTCCTAAGCATTCACAGAAGGGCAGGAGATGATACTCCAGTAAAGTAAGAGACAAACTCCCTGATACTACCCACGATTTTTAAAGACATTTTTGTCTACACCGTGAATTCTGAATTAAATTTGAAGCAGATAATGACTCAACACTGCAATCGCAGCCATTCACACATTCATTTTCTTTTCAATCCCAAAGAGATATCTAACCAATGCATTGGGCAATATGCAGGTTGTCTGCGTACCTGGATGTCCACAGGTGTCTGGAGTACCTGGGATACCTGGGTTACCCTATTCTAATGGAGCAAGATTCTCAGACGTCTGCAGTCACAAGTAAGTACTCACTCAGGCACAGACACCTGAATGCTCTTAATATGCAGTGCTTACTGTAGAGTAGTTGCTTCAACGCTTTGGTCGTAACACAGCTGATTTGTCTCTCTCAGTAACCAGAGAAAAGGCATTAGATCTGGAAAAGAGACAGACGCAGCGTTCCGTGTTTCTTTGCAAGGTGATTGGTCCACGCGGGACAGGAAAGACCGCCTTCCTACAAGCTTTCCTGGGCCGGAGTCTCATGGTAGGAGAATAGCTTTGTATCAGACTAATGAGCTTATTCTACTAAGATACCTTCAGACACGTCAGCGCACAGGTTGACTGACGTTTTGCTGTTCACGCTACAGGATACTTCTCCAAATGTGGTGTGAAGGGGACCTTAGATATTTCTCTGTTTCTTAACGGACTGTTCATTAAACTGATTGTAATAAGGCGCCTGTTTCTGTTTCAGAGTGACCAGCGCAGTCCCAGTGCCTTCTCTCTACACACAATAAACACCGTCACTGTTACCAACCAGGAGAAGTACCTCATTGTAAGTTTAACTGTGTAACATTCTTTTATAATCAATGCACAGCAGGACGATGACATTTTAAAGCTGCGTTCAACGCATTTACTGAAGTGGAAAAAAGAAACACACACACGGAGCATGGGCATCCATCATGGCCGCTCAGAGGGCACATCACCTGTGTATTTTGAGGGAGGAGAAACCACAGCTTAGGCCAGTCACAATAGTCATTTTCCATGGTTGATATATTGGTCTAGATATAATTGCGATAGTGGCGGCACGGTGGCGCAGCAGGTAGGTGTCGCAGTCACACAGCTCCAGGGACCTGGAGGTTGTGGGTTCGATTCCTGCTCCGGGTGACTGTCTGTGAGGAGTGTGGTGTGTTCTCCCTGTGTCTGCGTGGGTTTCCTCCGGGTGACTGTCTGTGAGGAGTGTGGTGTGTTCTCCCTGTGTCTGCGTGGGTTTCCTCCGGGTGACTGTCTGTGAGGAGTGTGGTGTGTTCTCCCTGTGTCTGCGTGGGTTTCCTCCGGGTGACTGTCTGTGAGGAGTGTGGTGTGTTCTCCCTGTGTCTGTGTGGGTTTCCTCCGGGTGACTGTCTGTGAGGAGTGTGGTGTGTTCTCCCTGTGTCTGGTGTGGGTTTCCTCCGGGTGACTGTCTGTGAGGAGTGTGGTGTGTTCTCCCTGTGTCTGCGTGGGTTTCCTCCGGGTGACTGTCTGTGAGGAGTGTGGTGTGTTCTCCCTGTGTCTGCGTGGGTTTCCTCTGGGTGACTGTCTGTGAGGAGTGTGGTGTGTTCTCCCTGTGTCTGCGTGGGTTTCCTCCGGGTGACTGTCTGTGAGGAGTGTGGTGTGTTCTCTCTGTGTCTGCGTGGGTTTCCTCCGGGTGACTGTCTGTGAGGAGTGTGGTGTTTTCTCTCTGTGTCTGTGTGGGTTTCCTCCGGGTGACTGTCTGTGAGGAGTGTGATGTGTTCTCTCTGTGTCTGCGTGGGTTTCCTCCGGGTGCTCCAAAAGCACACGTTGGTAGGTGAATTTGTGACTCGGAAGTGTCCATTGGTGTGAATGTGTGAGTGTGTGTCGCCCTGTGAAGGACTGGCGCCCCCTCCAGGGGCTGCGTGGGTTTCCTCCGGGTGACTGTCTGTGAGGAGTGTGGTGTGTTCTCCCTGTGTCTGCATGGGTTTCCTCCGGGTGACTGTCTGTGAGGAGTGTGGTGTGTTCTCCCTGTGTCTGCGTGGGTTTCCTCCGGGTGACTGTCTGTGAGGAGTGTGGTGTGTTCTCCCTGTGTCTGCGTGGGTTTCCTCCGAGTGACTGTCTGTGAGGAGTGTGGTGTGTTCTCCCTGTGTCTGCGTGGGTTTCCTCCGGGTGACTGTCTGTGAGGAGTGTGGTGTGTTCTCCCTGTGTCTGTGTGGGTTTCCTCCGGGTGACTGTCTGTGAGGAGTGTGGTGTGTTCTCCCTGTGTCTGGTGTGGGTTTCCTCCGGGTGACTGTCTGTGAGGAGTGTGGTGTGTTCTCCCTGTGTCTGCGTGGGTTTCCTCTGGGTGACTGTCTGTGAGGAGTGTGGTGTGTTCTCCCTGTGTCTGCATGGGTTTCCTCCGGGTGACTGTCTGTGAGGAGTGTGGTGTGTTCTCCCTGTGTCTGCGTGGGTTTCCTCCGGGTGACTGTCTGTGAGGAGTGTGGTGTGTTCTCCCTGTGTCTGTGTGGGTTTCCTCCGGGTGCTCCGGTTTCCTCCCACAGTCCAAAAACACACGTTGGTTGGTGGATTGGCGACCCAAAAGTGTCTGTAGGTGTGAGTGTGTGAGTGAATGTGTGAGTGTGTGTGTTGCCCTGTGAAGGACTGGCGCCCCCTCCAGGGTGTATTCCTGCCTTGCGTCCAATGGTTCCAGGTAGGCTCTGGACCCACCGCGACCCTGAACTGGATAAGGGTTACAGATTATGAATGAATAATTGCGATAAATGATATTATTATTAATAATTAATAATAATAATAATAATAATAATAATAAATGATATTATTGTCATTTTAAGCCACTGATACCATGATAATATAAATGCATAGTAATGCAATTGCCCCAACTTTAAAGAGCAGTGAACTTTTAGGAAAAAAATATTTATTGAATATTATGAATAATTGTAATTGGGATTAAAACATGTTAATGTCCTAAATAAATAAACAATAAATAACATAAAACCAGTGATTTTAAACAAATCTACAGAACAGAGAGCAGAGAAATGAAAGAACAGAACAGAGCGAAAACACTGGAGATGTTTATTCTTCTGTAAACACACAGTGGACAACACTGAGGTCAGCAACAGTCACTGAGGAACTGTGCATATTGTACAATAAATCAATAATGTATTTACTGTGACAGGCTTAGCGCTGATCCTTCACTCCTCCGTTCCCATTTTAATCTTCCTATCGGACCAAACCCTCTGATCCCAAGCTCAAGGCCAAGTCTGCCCCAGCATTACTACAGCAAGGGTCACACACACCAGGACACACAACATCGCAGTTAAAGATTTGATTGCTTTGACGCTGACAGTGTGGTTGTAAACAGCAAACAGACTGAACACAATCAAAATTCTGACCAATAATTGAATTATCTTCTATAAATGAAGCGCTGAATGTGGATCAACAGTCTGTCAGTCAGTTAGGGCTGTGGTCATGTTCGCAGCACCGTGTCTGGCTGCCTCTGATTGGTCTAACTCTGTTATAGAGGCTTAAAGTCCCTGTTTAAAACCTGGTTCCTGATAACACCTAATATTTAGTATGTCATTTTAATCAGAAGATTCTCTTTTTACTTTTAGTCTTTTGACATTTCTTCAGACTTTGCCCCATTACTTTAAATGGTGGAGTAGTGAAGTCTCTCTGGATCGGTTTTCAGGACAGGGACTGAGCCTAGTCCAGCACTGCTATGCTTTTCATACAGTGGAGTGCTGGACTAAGAGTAAACCCTGTCCAGGAAGCCAGCTGTATCTGTAACAGCCACGAACACGACAGGCTGCTGTGTTGCTTCCTGTCTGATATCCATGTTGTTGACCTTAGCTGGAGGAAGTCGATGTGGAAACGGAGTTCCTGAAGGCGGCGGACGCAGCGTGTGATGTTGCCTGTCTGATGTATGATATCAGCGACCCAGACTCCTTCAACTACTGTGCTAGTATTTACAAGGTATAGACCACACACACACACACACACACACACACAAACACATGATGTTCAGTGTGTGTAAGCCATTACAATTAGAAAGTCATAGAACTGAATACAGCTGACGTTAATAAGAAAGCTCAATGTGCTCCAGTGCCAATAGAATTGTTCTGGTTTTCATTTCTAAACCCTTCTTTAATTAACTGACAAAAGCTCTTTCTCTGTTTCTTCATCTACAGCAGCACTATATGGACCGCGGAGTGCCGTGTGTGGTTGTGGGCTCCAAGGTGGACCTCCCAGAGGCGAAGCAGCACCACGGCATGAGCCCCGCAGAATTCTGCTACAAACACAGGCTTCCTGTTCCACTGCGCTTCTCCACATTGAACACACCCAGCAACACACACATCTACAGCAAGCTCGTCTGGGCAGCCATGTACCCGTACGTACACTCTTTTTCTTACACACACACACACACTCACACACATACACATGCTCACACACACACACATTGACAAAGTAGGGGTTACATGACTCCGCTTTAAAATGTATTTTTGCATTAATAGAACAGACAGACACTAGAGAAGAGAGAAGGTAAACAAACAGTGCTTTAAACCAGGGTTTAAATAAAAAAAATGTAGAATAATTCAGTAAGAGTAAAACAAAGTAAAGTTATGAGAAGTGAAATGTTGTCTAAAAAGTGTTAGAAGATTTGTGACACTGACCATGTTAAAAGCTTTGTATGAGGTTTCATTTTAAAACATGGATCTCGATTCTCACTCACTCACTCACTCATTTAAAAGATGCTCCACAAGGGGGCGCCATTGTGTTCTCCGTTTCTGGCCTCTTTTCGACTGCAGGGCTGAACTGCTCAGAGCAAAGTGTGTAACAGTTTGAGTAGTGTTTCCGTACGGAAACAGCTCAGCGCTGAACGCTTACAAATCGTATTCTACCCAGTCTCTTCTGCACGGTTCGCTAACCACGCCGAGAGACGTTATCAACACCGCAGGGGGAAAAAATAAACATGACCAGGCTCGAGTCCAGACCAGTACAGAGAGACCCAGCGTGGATGTGGAAGCCAGTAAAACTTGGGTCTTTTCATTTCTGTCGAAGCTAATCTGGGTTTCTTTGACTCATCGGATGTTTTTACTCAAACTTGTGAAACTCTTAATTACTACAAATGTTAATTAAAGACTTATTGTAATGACAGTAAACAACTGATACCGTTCTCCAAAGAAAAACCTGTATCTCCGTGTTTGTGGATGTTTAGTTTACTGCATCATTTAAACACTGCAGCTGTCCTTCACACTGTGTGAAAAATTCATGACGAACGGCCAATAGAAACGCTCCAAAATGACTCTGAATCAACTCTTTTACATTGACGTCCATTTAAAGTTGAGAAGGGTTTTTTTTCATCCTCCTGGAGAGTTATTATTATTTCGGAGATCTTAGATTTCGGCCATATTTCAGTCTTATTTATAATTTTATGTTCTCCTCTCGTCTCTAGGCACCTGAATGATTCGGACATGAGCAGCACTTCCTTTTGGCTGCGTGTGACACTTGGGGCCGCAATAGCGACTGTGCTGGGCTTCGCCTTCTACAGAGCCTTCTTCAGACACAAATAACCCAAACACACTCAAGCAGCATTCTTACATCATCTCATTCTCCACAGTTACTGAGACCCTCTGTCTCTCTGTCTGTCTCTCTCTTTCTTTCACACACACAGACACATACACATGAATACACTCATTCTCTGCCTTGCCATGTCAGTTAAATTTAGCATCTCTAGGACCCTGAGGTAAGCATCGCATTGGCCACAGTCCCCATGACTTTGGGCAGCTGTATACATTCTGGACGGACAAGTCCCTTCATACGTACACAGCACAGGCTGTAAACTTCATCCAATCATCACCATTCATGGTTGACATTTGACAGAGTAGCGTTTTGCCAAACTGATGTACATTGGTTTTAGCTGAAACTTACCTACAATAAGAGAGAGGGAGGAATATGGCGCTTTTCCACTTCATGGTCCCTACTTTAGCCGACTCTTTTGCTTTTCCACTAGAAAAAACCCGACCCCTGTTCTCTCGTGGTTCAGAGCGAGTCGAGTAGGGACTAAACTGTGGCGTGTAAACCTTGCAGAGCGCTGATCGTCCAGAGAGAGTCGACACTCTACTCTCCATCTGTAAAATCTCCAGCTGCAGCAGAGATCACGTTTGTTTTTATCCGACTCACGACGGCAGCTCGTAAAATGACGCCGTGGTCTTTTGAAGAGGTTCTAACGCTCCTTGGATCGGTGGCCGACGAAAGAATCCAGCGAGAGCTGGACGCTGCAACAAGGAAGGAACAAACTCTACTGATCTGTCTGAACTGATGACGGAGCTGTGTTCAGTCCCAAACAACAACAACACGCCGCCGTTGTTGTGGTTATCCAAATCCCACTGTTCCCGTTAGAGAGTGTGGGGGGTGGAAAATTAACCAGGTACCAAGCGAGTAGAGCCGTGTAAAGCCAGTAGAGCAGGTACTGTAGAGTGGAAAAGCGCCAATGGACAGTGTTTGTGTGAATGAGAAAGTGTGTGTGAGCAAAAGTTATAAACGCACCCTCTGTACCGTGGGAGAGATGCTGTAACCGTATTTAAATATTTTATTAGGGAGGAAACTCCTGGTTGCCAGTTCAGCCGGGTGCTCACTGTGTTACGCTGATGACTGACAGGGAAAAGACTTTCTTTGTTATTATTTTTCCAGAAAGTTTCTGGAAAGTTTGTTTTGGACCATCTGTGCTTACCTTCCTTCTCCTGGGCTTTTCAACACACTTCTAAAAAAATTCCTAACTCGATATGAACTGTTGATTGTTTTAAAGGGGAAATCTGCCTAGTTTTTATTTAATTTACAGCGAAAAACTGTTTTTTCTTCTGAGTTCTTCACAGTGGTGGTGGTATAAACCAGGGGTGTGTGGTCGTTTTATTTACGATCAAGTACCTACCGTATACGATTGAGTTTTATATTCCGTCTGAACAAAGCCTTCAAAAGCAACAACAAAAGGGAAGCAAACTTTCGAGTTCGTTAATTTAATCAAGGTTAATTTTAAATTATTTTGAAGTATTTCTGTTGTTTTTGTTAGGATTTTTAAACATGGTGTAAAAGGCAGCTGGTGATTCAGACGTGTCAAAAAATGTAAAAACCCCAGTAAGGGAGATACGAGGTGATGTTCTCACAGCGACAGTATGCGATGTTGGTCGTACACTTTTGTTATTTTTCATACCGTGCCCTGTGTTTAATTTAAAACTCATTTTTTCGGCCAGTACCTTACAGTGACATGAAGCCTTTGGCCTCAACATTTTTGTGACCATTTGAATTTAGGGCATTAGTAGTTCGGATATCTGGTTCCTGTCACCACCCTGTGAGCAGTTTTCACTCCAGAACTCCAGAGTATTTCACAAAAACTGAATTATTTTTTGCAACACATTGAATAAATAACGCTAATATTTTTGTATAATGGTGAAATTCCCCTTTAAGCTGCGCAGCCGTGTCCTACACTGAACCATCACTGGATTAAGACCATCTGCCTACGCTTTCTACGCTCACTGTCCACTGACCACACAGGAGCACTTTGTAGTTCTACAGGAATTGCTCTGCATCCTTTCCCCCTGTTCTTCAGCGCTCAGGACCCCCACAGAGCAGGTGTGATGTGGTGGTGGATCATTCTCAGCGCTGCAGTGACACTGACGTGGTGGTGGTGTGTTAGTGTGTGTTGTGCTGGTGTAGAGTGGATCAGACACAGCAGTGCTGCTGGAGTTTTTAAACCCTGTGTCCACTCTCTGTCCACTCTGTGAGACACTCCTCCCTCGTTGGTCCACCTTGTAGATGTAGAGTCAGAGACAGTAGCTCATCTGTCGCTGCACAGTGTGTGTCGCTCGTCCTCTAGTCCTTCATCAGTGACACAGGACGCTGTCGGCTGGATGTTTTTGGTCGGTGGACTGTTCTCGGTCCAGACACTGAGGGGTTTAAAAACTCCAGCAGCACTGCTGTGTCTGATCCACTCTACACCAGCACAACACACACTCACACACCACCACCACGTCAGTGTCACTGCAGCGCTGAGAATGATCCACCACCACATCACACCTGCTCTGTGGGGGTCCTGAGCGCTGAGGAACTGGAGGGAGTACGTAGGTGTTCCTAATTCAGTGATCGTTCTCTGTATAAATCCCCCAAACCTTGAGAGGGATTATATTAGGTCAGTTGTATGCTCGTTCATACAGCAACCAATCCCTTCCAGCACGAATATCACATTCATTAGGTCCCCAAACGGATGTGTTACACACGTCTAAAGGCTGAAACGCTGTATGTGTGTTTGCTGTTGCTTGAGTGTGAGATGTACATTTCTAAACTTGAGGATTGAAGACTGGAAGCCTTTGCCTGTAACTGTTATGATGAAATGACCAGAGTATGGTTCTTTGGGGGGTATTAACGTAACGTATTACGAGTATTTACACACGTCTGAAGGGTCCAGCTACAGCCCTTCAGCTTTGCCCCTGGGTTTTGGACGTGTCCTTCTGTCGTGTCTCATTTGATTGAAGCCAGTCTGTCATGAGAAAGATATTTTGTAATAAATGTTTTTTCAGGTGGGGAAAATCCCTCTGTCTTCTGGCCGTGTTATTGTCAGCGTGTTGTGAATCTGAGACGCTTTGTGGTTAATATTAGATGTGGTCTTGTGGTGTTATGAGAACAGCTGGTTGAAAGTATCATGATTTATTTTGACTCTAACGTCCTATTATCATTTTTCAAGCAAAGCTCTTGATTAATCGACCCATTTTAGGTAAAAAATAAGTGTGTGTGAGTGAGTGCCCCCTCCAGGGTGTGGTCCCGCTTTGCGTCCAGTGATTCTGGGTAGGCTCCGGATCCACCGCGACCCTGAACTGGTTGAGGGCTTACAGACAATGAATGAATGAATGATGTCTATTAAACGTATCAAACGGCATAGAACTCTGAAGCAAACTGTCTATTACGTAGAACCCAACTGCTGTAAAATTACAACTTTCAAACAACCTGTTTTGGGTTTAGATTTATGGGCAAGTTAATTAATTCATCCATTCACTGTCTGTAACCCTTATCCAGTTCCGGGTCGCGGTGGGTCCGGAGCCTACCCAGAATCACTGAGTGCAAGGTGGGAAGGGGGCGCCAGTCCTTCACAGGGCAACACACACGCTCACACCTACGGACACTTTTGAGTCTACAATCCACCCTCCAACGGGAGAACACACCACACAGACAGTCACCCGGAGGAAACCCACGCAGACACAGAGAGAACACACCACACTCCTCACAGACAGTCACCCGGAGGAAACCCACGCAGACACAGAGAGAACACACCACACTCCTCACAGACAGTCACCCGGAGGAAACCCACGCAGACACAGAGAGAACACACCACACTCCTCACAGACAGTCACCCGGAGGAAACCCACGCAGACACAGAGAGAACACACCACACTCCTCACAGACAGTCACCCGGAGGAAACCCACGCAGACACAGGGAGAACACACCACACTCCTCACAGACAGTCACCCGGAGGAAACCCACGCAGACACAGGAAGAACACACCACACTCCTCACAGACAGTCACCCGGAGGAAACCCACGCGGACACGGAGAACACACCACACTCCTGACAGACAGTCACCCGGAGGAAACCCACGCGGACACAGGGAGAACACACCATACTCCTCACAGACAGTCACCCGGAGGAAACCCACGCGGACACAGTGAGAACACACCACACTCCTCACAGACAGTCACCCGGAGGAAACCCACGCAGACACAGAGAGAACACACCACACTCCTCACAGACAGTCACCCGGAGGAAACCCACGCAGACACAGAGAGAACACACCACACTCCCCACAGACAGTCACCCGGAGGAAACCCACGCAGACACAGAGAGAACACACCACACTCCTCACAGACAGTCACCCGGAGCGGGACTCGAACCCCCAGCCTCCAGGACCCTTGAGCTGTGACAGAGACACTACCTGCTGCTCCATCGTGGCCTTGGCGACTTAGTTACAAGCTTAACTTTAATAATAAAAAGCACCTAAGCATTGTAGGCCTTAGATCATCAACAAACTCGCCAAAACATGGAAAGAGGTTTATCATAATGTAGAGGAGTATTAAAGTACAGATACACAAAACAACTACTTAAGTACAGTAACAAATTACATTTGATTCTAAACACAGAATCTCATTTAACAACGTTAAGGCTTTCACTGGAGGCAATGTGTATCCCCCACACACACACAAACTTACCTTTACGTTTACATACATATATGATTCATTATTTCTGAGTAATGTAAAACATGTCGCTGTGGTCTGAGGTGAGTCCTGTATCTGCTGTGTGCTGCCTCATTCAACACAGTGCACTGCGCTCCACGAGGCTTTTCAAAGCAAAGACACCACTGCAGTCATTTCGTTTACATCCAGATTTCCCTCACCTCTTGGGCTTTTGAAAGGACAAAGTGCTTTCTGCCGTTTCCATCAAATAAACCAAGCTGAAAGTGCTTACTTTGCTTAAATGGATGTTCCAGCAGAGAGAGAAAAATGTGTAAACTAAAGCCAAAACAAACCTGAATTTTCAAGTTGAAACCCTGTTTTTTTTGTGATTTAACTAATGGAAGAATAGGAGAAGGGCTATGTCTGAAAGAACCTCTTCCTTTATAGTCTACGTCTTATTATTCACAGTGTCCCAGACGTCCAGCCCGTTCTCTGAACTCCACCCTCTTCTTTAGTCCTACACTCACAGCTCATAATATAGTTATAGAGGTGACCAAAACACACAAAAATAATTTCATAGTCAAATACTTCACACTCCGACTGGTTTGAGGATTGAAATGTGTAAAGGGGGCATACTGTGAAAAAATCACTTATTCAGTGTGTAAACATTAAGGTGGGGATCTGGAGCCCACCAAAGCACACACTGTGAAACCACCCAGTCAGTTTTCTGTGCGCTGCCTATGTCATGACGCATGGGATAAAACAAGTCGTTGTGATTCTGCTCTGCCTCTGACAGAATTGCCCCGCCCCCTCATCTAAGTCTAGCCAATCACAGCGCTGAACTGCAGGAAGTTAAAGAAAGGCCAAGATAAACACAAAAACACACTTATCTAATAAATGACATACAAAGGAAACATGCAAATACAAATAGGCAAATACTTTTTAATGGTTTATTTTAAATGCCCTAAGCACTGATATTGTTCATAGCAAGATCCAGTCCTAGCACAGTTCATTAATGTTAATTAAATCAGAGTAAAGGTAAATAAAAGACAGCCGTAGTGTATGACAGGGTACTAGCCAATTGAGAGGCTGAACAGTCCTAGTGCACAATAAAAGTCCTGGCGTATGAAATCAACACAACTTTAAAATCTACAATTATTATATTAGTTATGTTCCCTAATTAAAGAATACAGAATATGTACGCTTGGAGGTACCACAACAGTGACCTAACAGTAAAGCACAGATGTGTAGCAGTGCTACTAGCCAATCCCAGCACAGGATAGGATCTATTAGTCAAGCCCAACATATGATTGACGATATTAACAATCCCATAACAGCAATTATAGCAGGTAATATCATCAGGAGAGATATATTAGCCAGTCCCATCAAAGTACTACTATTCAATTCAGACACAGGAGAGGTAACAACCAATCCCGTCACAGGAGAGATACTACTAGCCAATGTCATCACAGAACAGATCAATTTAACCAATCCAAGCACAGTAGAGGGACTGCTAGCCAGTCCCGCCACACTAGAAACTATTCGAACCAATCCGAGCACAGGAAAGGTACTACTAGCCAATCACAGCAGAGGAAGGCGGGATTTGTCGTTCTCCGTCACAGCGTCTTGGCAACGGTGAGCGAGCAGGGAGTGGTTGCCTTGGCAACACAGCTTCATCTCCGTCTGCATTGTTAGCGTGAACTTCATTAGCTTAAAGGACAATAACCGGCCTTTCCCGCTTTCGTTCTTTTTCCACTTTCTTTCACACACTCACAATCACTCATCTCCCTCTCACACAAACACACGACTCCAACAACCATTTACAAGGATGAGAAAAAAGTTTATTGTACAGTATTTAAAGGTGTTTGGACAAGTATCACAAGTACAGGCTAAAATCTTTACAACAACCCGACAATGGCGATGAAACATGGTTTATATTTGGTTTTTTTTTTTAAAAATGGAGAGTTTGGAGAATGTCGGAAACTAAGCTTCTGCAGTCCCTTTCCTCCGACAGGGGGCGGTACATCACAAGGCAAAAAGCAACACTCATTCAGGTGTCACCATGCATCATCTTCAGTTCTAGTCCTGACCGAGCAACGCTTTTGTTCCACATTAGTGTCCAGATGTTATTAAGAGTCGTCCTTTAAACGAGCGTTCAGAACAAAATAAACAGAAATAAATAATGGTTAGCCACATCATTGCGATAAGTATTAAAACCCTTGGTTTTATTTCTGATGGATGCTAGGGTCTCGTATCATCTGACAATAGTGCAAAGTAGTGGTGGAAGAAAGTGTAAAAAGGCTGCACAGAGAGACCATACAAAAATAACAATAATGATAATAATTATAGCAAAAACAACTTCCTCAGAAAAGTATGTACAGTAAGCTTGAGGGCGTTTATTTAATTTTTTTTTCACTGTGTGGATTAGTCAGTCCGAACTTTCTTTTTAACCATTTGAAAGTCCCTTCACTTCTTCCTCCCTTTCTTGGCCGCTGTTTTCGGCTTGGGCTTGGCCGTCTTCACCTTCTTGACTTTGCTCGCCTTGGCCGCTTTGGTCACCTTCGGCTTCTTCGCCACTTTCTTTGCCTTGACGGGGCTTTTCTTCTTCTCTGCCGCCTTCTTCACTTTCACCGCTTTGCTCTTCTTGGCTTTAGCCGGGGACTTGGCCACCTTTTTGGGCTTGGGAGCCTTTTTGGGCTTCGGAGCCGCTTTGGCCGGCGACTTCTTGGCTTTGGCGACCACTTTGGGCTTGGGCGGCTGCTTCTTGGGCTCGTCTGCTTTGGCGAGCTTGAAGGAACCCGAGGCTCCGATGCCCTTGGTGTGGCGCAGCAGACCGCCGGCCACCAGCCTCTTCAGGGCCAGCTTGATCTGGGAGTCAGCGTTCTCTCCCACCTTGTAGTGGCTCTTCACGTACTTCTGGATGGACTGCCGCGACGCCCCTCCGCGGCTCTTGTCTGCCACGATGGCCGCCTTGATCATGTCCGAGTACTTGGGATGCGACGTCGATTTTTTGGGGCTCTTCGATTTCTTGGGCTTCGCCGCCGGCGCCGCTGCTGTCTCGGCCATGGCTAGGCTAACTTTTCACAGTTGTCCGTTAGGTCCGTTAGGCAGTGGGATCCGTCGGAATTCAAAAACAAACAACGGGGTAAAAAAAAATTAATCCGCCACAGAAAGTAGAACTTCAAGTTACTTCTGTAAAAAGCAGTTCCCTCGCGAAGTCGGCTCGACGTTGTCAGTAAATAAATCCCTCTTTTGTCGTTTAAATAACGTTAACGGGACGGTAGAAGCGTGTGCACGTTCCCGAGAGCGAGTGTGTACGTGTGAGTGTGTGTGTGCGAGTGTGTGTATGTTATTCTCCCGTAGAGCCTATGAAGCCTCCACGCGGACGTGATTGAGAACACCAACTGCCAGCAGCTGAGCGAGCGGACTCGCATGGAGCCCCGCGCGCGCTCGTTTGTGTTTCTTCCTTCACGAACTGTCGCCGAATTCTCGCGGCCCGCTTCGGCGCGACCTCGCGCGACCGCCCCGTCCCGAGCGCGGGAGTCCCGGCCGCGCGCGCGAGCCCGTGTCTCGGCCGCCGGTGTCGTGCGACCAACTTTTTTTTCGCGAAAACCGACTCGGGGTCGTGCGCGCCGCGGCGCATTTTGCACCATTCGGCTCAAATGGACCGGCGCCCGCGGCTCCGAACCGCGCGACGCCGAGCGCGTGCGAAACCGCGATCCCCGCCGCGCGAGTCGCGCCCGGTTCGGTGCCGGCTCGGCGTCGTTTTGGGTTTTTAATCGGCATGCGGAGTCGGCCAACTAACACAGCGCTGCCCGCGAGCCCGCGTGACGTTGTTCGGGTTATTTATCGGTAAAGCTGGCCGGGATCGAACACGCGTGAATTAAAGTCGGTCCAAAATCACAGCCGGGACTCGCTCGCGACCGGGGGTCTGGAGGGAACCGTGCGGGGGTCGCTTTTTGAGGCACAGTGGCGGGTAAAGCGCAGTGCTACTGCGCGCGTAGGAAAGTTGCCAACAGACCCAGTCCCGGTGCCGGAGGGGCTCGTGAGGGGCGGGGGGTCGCGTTACGGTCACGGTTAGCACTGTACGGAAAGGACCGTTGGGGGGACAGGGGGCCGTCGGGATTGTCTCGAGCCTGAGTTTGAACACTTTGGACAGACTCCTTGTTCTGTTCTGTCCCTTATGTTACGACCTCACTGGACTGTGGGCTCTCCCTTTCCAGGTGAAGTTGGAGGTCTCGTGTCCAGTGTGTCCCCGTGAAGACCCCACGCGTGGGTTGGTGTTTGTGCGGTTTCTGCGTGGAGTGTTTTTTCCCTCAGAGCTGAAACTACCCGAGCTCGGTCTTTGTTTACTTCGCACTGCTGCCTCAGCGCCATCTTGGGGCTCCGGTTCGGAGAGAGTTCTTTCTTCACTGACACCCCTCACATAAAAATAACCACTTTAACCCATCATTTAGAGCTAATTACTGTTTATTTGTTTGTTTGTTTTGCTCATAGAGAGAACTTATGGATATTTACGGACTGATTTATTGTTTATGGAGGAGCTGGTGGTGACTGATCAGAGATTATCATTATATTGTTAGTAAATGATTATAGAGTCATTTACATGAGCACAGTGACCTTACACAAGTAGACATCCCTGTAGAGGACACACACACACACGGACTACAGGTTTATTAACCGGAAACCCAAGCATTAAAAAGGAAATTAACAAGTACTATAAAAAAATAACAAAATTATGACTTTAATTAGTGAAAATAAAGATGTTTAAGCATGATTTAATAATAAAAATTAGCAAGCAAAACGTATTAGAATATATTTATTATTGTTATTATTATTAATTTCACTGTAATTATGACCTCCCTGTGTCTCTCAGTTTAGTTTTATTTACAGCACTATAACTGCAAAAAAAGAGGGGGGGGGGCTAAGTACTGTACGAAATAATACATAATATTGTAATTACGAAAACAAAATTGTTTTATCATTCTAATAATAAACAAATAAAACATGTTCTATTATTTATATATGAATAATGATTAATAATTACTTCATTATGTGTGTGTGTGTTGTGTCAGAAATGAGCTTTAATAATAAAATGCAGACTGGGATTTTTGGAAGCTGAAAGTACGAGGCTGTATCCACAACCACACACACACCACTACTACAACACACCTTTCAGACACACGATAGTGGTGTGCTATTTTGACATAGGCTTCTAATTTGTTCGGTAGTATGCAGTTTTGGACGTAGCCAGAATCACACACTTACTCTTCGGCCCGGTTCCGTCCTGCAGCGCCCCCTACAGAGTCACCGGAGTCATGAGTGAGAGAGAGAGAGAGAGAGAAAACATGTAAAAGGTTCTCATCCAGCACATTATATATATATATATATATAAAGAGTAGGTTATTAATATTCACGGCAGTCGCCTTTATAAAAGCATCACTGAGTTCAGATGCTATGTTGCATGGTTAAATAAGGCCGGCCGAATCATAAATACCACAACAACTCAAGAGTTTCCACTTCCTGGAAAAGTGGAGACTGGTTTTCCAGTCATGGAAGCATCTGGAAAATGAACAAACTGAAAATAACAATAATAATAAATCTTGGAAATGTAGTTATGTCCCCAGAAAATGTACAGATATTAATTAGTTAATTATCTAACTAATCTAAAATGTAAAGAGCATGATTAGAACTAGGCTCTTTAGCACTGGCATTAGCACAAGTGCTTTTTGTGCTTAAGAAACCTGTTTGGAAACTGCTCTCAGTGACGGGCTGGCTGTCCTAGGGGTTCCCCTGCTTGGCCACTGGAGTGTGCCTGGACTAATGCACTGGTTGGGTATTTTGGATGTATGACCTCTGGTGGCTAGATAGGTGAACTACAACAACACAGCCGAGCACTCTGAAACCTTTAAAACACTTGCTGTGATCAAAATTGCTCATTAGTAGTGTGCTATTTATTGAGGCTCTGTTTAGTTCACTAGGTAGTGTGAAGAAGTGAATTTCCAATGTCCGTTGCTTAATAACAGTAGGGTCACGTCTCTGTTTTTTTTTTTTTTTTTGGGGGGGGGGGGGGGGGGGGGGGGGGGGGATTGAGTGCAGACTGACCAATTAAATGTTTACAGAGAAGGTTATCGACCAATAACGGTAGCTCTACAGTCAGACCGTCCAATCAGAAGATTTTAGGCTACTTCACCACGCCCCCTTCTCGCTCAAGCGAACCAATCGGGGTAGGGGAGGGCGGGACTAGTTTGTGAACAAAACTTCTCGAAGTTCTGTGTAAGCGCTAGAAAAACAAAATCCCGGACGTTTGTGAAATTCCGCCCGGACGTTTTTTTAAGTCTAAAAAAGAGGACATGTCCGGGTAAAAGAGGACGTCTGGTCACCCTTAGTAACAGTGAAACTTGCGATGCATTTTGGTCCTCATTCAGCTCATGTAGTAAGCTATTATATTTACTATAAATTATAAAAGAATTGTGGGAGACTGCAGTGCCTCAAAATAACACTTGAATGTGACGTTACAATTCAGACACAGCGAGAAAAATAGCTGTCGTATTCAATAGTGCCGTAAAATGTAAATAGGCAGCCATTTTGGACACAGCCTCTCTGTAAAATTGAAGCTACCTAAGCACACACTGATGTAATTTATACTGCAGTATCTTGTGTTATAATTGGAGAGGGAACTTTGTCACTGATAAATAGGCTACTGTTTAAACACTAAGTACAGAGTTTCAGATGATTCTTTGGAAGCAAGGGAAACATGGGAATTATTCAGGAGCTTAATGGATTGGGTTTCCACGGCTGGGCAGCTGGCCTCATGCCTAAGGACCCCATGTGTAATGCCAGGTGTCAGCTGAAGTGTGTAGCGCACTAATATGGGACTACATGAGACTCTGGAGAAGGGGAAATGCATTCTCTGGAGTGTTGAATCATGCTTCACCATCTGACAGATGAATCTGGGTTCGGCACATGCCAGAAGGATCGTGCATGCCTGTATCCGTAGTGTAAACTGTAAATCTGAAATAGCCAAGCACCTGGCGCCTATCGGTGAAGGAAACCCAAACAATCCAGAGTGCGTCCAACTTTGTGGCAACAGTTTGAAGAAACTTGGGTGATGCTCCCACTCAGCTTTACGGTCCTGGTGTTGATTCTCACCTCGGGCCACGGCCTGTGAGACCTTTAGTGTGTTCTCCCTGTGTCTGCAATGGTTTACTCCAGGTGCTTTGCTTTTTTACATTCACTTCCATTGAATATTCAGGTGTTTTTCCCCCATTCTCCTGTAAAGTTACCATTCTTGGAGATACATGTTTTGAATTGAGCAGCAGCAGTATGCGGACTTTAACCCCAAGAAGCATGTCCATGTTTGTGTCATTCCTTACTGTCCCTATATTGTTTTGGATGTTGCACCAAGGACTTGAGAAGTGTATTAATGGGAATCACTGCTCTATCACACAGCAGTGTATTAAACATTATTTGCTGCATTTTGTTTAAAAAAGAGAGAGATTCTGTCAAGCTGATGATTAATGAGTAATAACCCAGGGCTTGACAGTTGTTTAATTGGTTCATTGTGATTTTACACTGGATGAGATGTGAAATATCCTATTCCAGTCCATTAGAGCTTCACACAGGGCCTGTCTCACTCTCTTCCTCCCTGCAACTACAGCATTTCTATTATCATCCATCACTGAACGCTGTCAGAAAAACTTCACTGTGGTGGTACCTTCAAGGGAACATAGTCTGTGTCTTTAATTAGGGAACATAACTGCAGCTTATTGTATAATAATTGTAGATTTTAATGTTGTGTTGATGTCATTTGCCCAGTTTCATCTCCAGGACTTTTATTGTGTTCTTTTATTCTCCACAGTTGTATAATGAAAGATTACAGAGATCCCCCTCTCCTTCTGAATGTAATGAACCTTTAGGGAACACAACTGGACTTTAACACCACCACTGTATCTTTAAAGATACACTACACTGTTTGTACCTTTAAAGACACACTACACTGTCTGTGCCTTTAAAGATACACTACACTGTCTGTGCCTTTAAAGACACACTACACTGTCTGTGCCTTTAAAGATACACTACACTGTCTGTGCCTTTAAAGACACACTACACTGTCTGTGCCTTTAAAGATACACTACACTGTCTGTGCCTTTAAAGACACACTACACTGTTTGTAGCTTTAAAGATACACTACACTGTCTGTGCCTTTAAAGATACACTACACTGTCTGTGCCTTTAAAGATACACTACACTGTCTGTGCCTTTAAAGACACACTACACTGTTTGTAGCTTTAAAGATACACTACACTGTCTGTGCCTTTAAAGATACACTACACTGTCTGTGCCTTTAAAGACACACTACACTGTCTGTGCCTTTAAAGACACACTACACTGTCTGTGCCTTTAAAGATACACTACACTGTCTGTGCCTTTAAAGATACACTACACTGTCTGTGCCTTTAAAGACACACTACACTGTTTGTAGCTTTAAAGATACACTACACTGTCTGTGCCTTTAAAGATACACTACACTGTCTGTGCCTTTAAAGATACACTACACTGTCTGTGCCTTTAAAGACACACTACACTGTCTGTGCCTTTAAAGATACACTACACTGTCTGTGCCTTTAAAGACACACTACACTGTTTGTAGCTTTAAAGATACACTACACTGTCTGTGCCTTTAAAGATACACTAGACTGTTTGTACCTTTAAAGATGCACTACACTGTTTGTACCTTTAAAGATACACTACACTGTCTGTGCCTTTAAAGACACACTACACTGTCTGTGCCTTTAAAGACACACTACACTGTCTGTGCCTTTAAAGATACACTACACTGGCTGTGCCTTTAAAGACACACTACACTGTTTGTACCTTTAAAGATGCACTACACTGTTTGTACCTTTAAAGATACACTACACTGTTTGTACCTTCAAAGATATACTACACTGTCTGTGCCTTTGAAGATACACTACACTGTCTGTGCCATTATAGATACACTACACTGTCTGTGCCTTTAAAGATATACTACACTGTCTGTACCTTTAAAGATACACTACACTGTCTGTGCCTTTAATGATACACTACACTGTCTGTGCCTTTAATGATACACTACACTGTCTGTGCCATTAAAGATACACTGCACTGTCTGTGCCATTAAAGATACACTACACTCTCTGTGCCTTTAAAGATACACTACACTGTCTGTACCTTAAAAGATACACTACGCTGTCTGTACCTTTAAAGATACACTACACTGTCTGTGCCTTTAAGGATACACTACACTGTCTGTGCCTTTAAAGATACGCTACACTGTCTGTGCCTTTAAAGATACACTACACTGTCTGTGCCTTTAAAGATACACTACACTGTCTGTGCCTTTAAAGATACACTACACTGTCTGTGCCTTTAAAGATACACTAGACTGTTTGTACCTTTAAAGATGCACTACACTGTTTGTACCTTTAAAGATACACTACACTGTCTGTGCCTTTAAAGACACACTACACTGTCTGTGCCTTTAAGGATACACTACACTGTCTGTGCCTTTAAAGATACGCTACACTGTCTGTGCCTTTAAAGATACGCTACACTGTCTGTGCCTTTAAAGATACGCTACACTGTCTGTGCCTTTAAAGATACGCTACACTGTCTGTGCCTTTAAAGATACACTACACTGTCTGTGCCTTTAAAGATACACTACACTGTCTGTGCCTTTAAAGATACACTACGCTGTCTGTGCCTTTAAAGATACACTAGACTGTTTGTACCTTTAAAGATGCACTACACTGTTTGTACCTTTAAAGATACACTACACTGTCTGTGCCTTTAAAGACACACTACACTGTCTGTGCCTTTAAAGACACACTACACTGTCTGTGCCTTTAAAGATACACTACACTGGCTGTGCCTTTAAAGACACACTACACTGTTTGTACCTTTAAAGATGCACTACACTGTTTGTACCTTTAAAGATGCACTACACTGTTTGTACCTTCAAAGATATACTACACTGTCTGTGCCTTTGAAGATACACTACACTGTCTGTGCCATTAAAGATACACTACACTGTCTGTGCCTTTAAAGACACACTACACTGTCTGTGCCTTTAAAGATACACTACACTGTCAGTACCTTTAAAGATACACTACACTGTCTGTGCCTTTAATGATACACTACACTGTCTGTGCCATTAAAGATACACTGCACTGTCTGTGCCATTAAAGATACACTACACTCTCTGTGCCTTTAAAGATACACTATACTGTCTGTACCTTAAAAGATACACTACGCTGTCTGTACCTTTAAAGATACACTACACTGTCTGTGCCTTTAAGGATACACTACACTGTCTGTGCCTTTAAAGATACGCTACACTGTCTGTGCCTTTAAAGATACGCTACACTGTCTGTGCCTTTAAAGATACACTACACTGTCTGTGCCTTTAAAGATACGCTACACTGTCTGTGCCTTTAAAGATACACTACACTGTCTGTGCCTTTAAAGATACACTACACTGTCTGTGCCTTTAATGATACACTACGCTGTCTGTACCTTTAAAGATACACTACGCTGTCTGTGCCTTTAATCATACACTACACTCTCTGTGCCTTTAAAGATACACTACACTGTCTGTGCCTTTAATGATACACTACACTGCTGTTTCTTTAATGGTACACTACACTGCTGTGCCTTTAAAGATACACTACGCTGTCTGTACCTTTAAAGATACACTACGCTGTCTGTGCCTTTAATCATACACTACACTCTCTGTGCCTTTAAAGATACACTACAGTGTCTGTACCTTTAAAGATACACTACACTGTCTGTGCCTTTAAAGATACACTACACTGTCTGTGCCTTTAAAGATACACTACACTGTCTGTGCCTTTAAAGTTACACTACACTGTCTGTGCCTTTAAAGATACACTACACTGTCTGTGCCTTTAATGATACACTACACTGTCTGTACCTTTAAAGATACACTACACTGTCTGTGCCTTTAATGATACACTACAGTGTCTGTACCTTTAAAGATACACTACACTGTCTGTGCCTTTAAAGATACACTACACTGTCTGTGCCTTTAAAGATACACTACACTGTCTGTACCTTTAAAGATACACTACACTGTCTGTGCCTTTAAAGATACACTACACTGTCTGTGCCTTTAAAGTTACACTACACTGTCTGTGCCTTTAAAGATACACTACACTGTCTGTACCTGTAAAGATACACTTCACTGTCTGTACCTTTAAAGATACACTACACTGTCTGTACCTGTAAAGATACACTACACTGTCCGTGCCTTTAAAGATACACTACACTGTCTGTACCTTTAAAGATACACTACACTGTCTGTACCTTTAAAGATACACTACACTGTCTGTACCTGTAAAGATACACTACACTGTCTGTATCTTTAAAGATACACTTCACTGTCTGTACCTTAAAAGATACACTACGCTGTCTGTACCTTTAATGATACACTACACTGTCTGTGCCTTTAATGATACACTACAATCTCTGTGCCTTTGAAGTTACACTACACTGTCTGTGCCTTTAAAGATACACTAGACTGTTTGTGCCTTTAAAGATACGCTACACTGTCTGTGACTTTAAAGATACGCTACACTGTCTGTGCCTTTAAAGATACGCTACACTGTCTGTGCCTTTAAAGATACGCTACACTGTCTGTGCCTTTAAAGATACACTTCACTGTCTGTGCCTTTAAAGATACACTACACTCTCTGTGCCTTTAAAGATACACTACACTCTCTGTGCCTTTAAAGATACACTACACTGTCTGTGCCTTTAATGATACCATACACTGCTGTGTCTTTAATGGTACCATACACTGCTGTGTCTTTAATGGTACACTACACTGCTGTGCCTTTAAAGATACACTACACTGTCTGTACCTTTAAAGATACACTACGCTGTCTGTGCCTTTAATCATACACTACACTCTCTGTGCCTTTAAAGATACACTACAGTGTCTGTACCTTTAAAGATACACTACACTGTCTGTGCCTTTAAAGATACACTTCACTGTCTGTGCCTTTAAAGATACACTACACTGTCTGTGCCTTTAAAGATACACTACACTGTCTGTGCCTTTAAAGATACACTACACTCTCTGTCTGTGCCTTTAAAGATACACTACACTGTCTGTGCCTTTAATGATACACTACAGTGTTTGTACCTTTAAAGATACACTACACTGTCTGTGCCTTTAATGATACACTACAGTGTCTGTACCTTTAAAGATACACTACACTCTCTGTGCCTTTAAAGATACACTACACTGTCTGTACCTTAAAAGATACACTACGCTGTCTGTACCTTTAAAGATACACTACACTGTCTGTGCCTTTAAGGATACACTACACTGTCTGTGCCTTTAAAGATACGCTACACTGTCTGTGCCTTTAAAGATACACTACACTGTCTGTGCCTTTAAAGATACACTACACTGTCTGTGCCTTTAAAGATACACTACACTGTCTGTGCCTTTAAAGATACACTAGACTGTTTGTACCTTTAAAGATGCACTACACTGTTTGTACCTTTAAAGATACACTACACTGTCTGTGCCTTTAAAGACACACTACACTGTCTGTGCCTTTAAGGATACACTACACTGTCTGTGCCTTTAAAGATACGCTACACTGTCTGTGCCTTTAAAGATACGCTACACTGTCTGTGCCTTTAAAGATACACTACACTGTCTGTGCCTTTAAAGATACACTACACTGTCTGTGCCTTTAAAGATACACTACGCTGTCTGTGCCTTTAAAGATACACTAGACTGTTTGTACCTTTAAAGATGCACTACACTGTTTGTACCTTTAAAGATACACTACACTGTCTGTGCCTTTAAAGACACACTACACTGTCTGTGCCTTTAAAGACACACTACACTGTCTGTGCCTTTAAAGATACACTACACTGGCTGTGCCTTTAAAGATGCACTACACTGTTTGTACCTTTAAAGATACACTACACTGTTTGTACCTTCAAAGATATACTACACTGTCTGTGCCTTTGAAGATACACTACACTGTCTGTGCCATTAAAGATACACTACACTGTCTGTGCCTTTAAGGACACACTACACTGTCTGTGCCTTTAAAGATACACTACACTGTCTGTACCTTTAAAGATACACTACACTGTCTGTGCCTTTAATGATACACTACACTGTCTGTGCCATTAAAGATACACTGCACTGTCTGTGCCATTAAAGATACACTACACTCTCTGTGCCTTTAAAGATACACTATACTGTCTGTACCTTAAAAGATACACTACGCTGTCTGTACCTTTAAAGATACACTACACTGTCTGTGCCTTTAAGGATACACTACACTGTCTGTGCCTTTAAAGATACGCTACACTGTCTGTGCCTTTAAAGATACGCTACACTGTCTGTGCCTTTAAAGATACGCTACACTGTCTGTGCCTTTAAAGATACGCTACACTGTCTGTGCCTTTAAAGATACACTACACTGTCTGTGCCTTTAAAGATACACTACACTGTCTGTGCCTTTAATGATACACTACACTGCTGTTTCTTTAATGGTACACTACACTGCTGTGCCTTTAAAGATACACTACGCTGTCTGTACCTTTAAAGATACACTACGCTGTCTGTGCCTTTAATCATACACTACACTCTCTGTGCCTTTAAAGATACACTACACTGTCTGTGCCTTTAAAGATACACTACACTGTCTGTGCCTTTAAAGATACACTACACTGTCTGTGCCTTTAAAGTTACACTACACTGTCTGTGCCTTTAAAGATACACTACACTGTCTGTGCCTTTAATGATACACTACACTGTCTGTACCTTTAAAGATACACTACACTGTCTGTGCCTTTAATGATACACTACAGTGTCTGTACCTTTAAAGATACACTACACTGTCTGTGCCTTTAAAGACACACTACACTGTCTGTGCCTTTAAAGATACACTACACTGTCTGTACCTTTAAAGATACACTACACTGTCTGTGCCTTTAAAGATACACTACACTGTCTGTACCTTTAAAGATACACTACACTGTCTGTACCTTTAAAGATACACTACACTGTCTGTACCTGTAAAGATACACTTCACTGTCTGTACCTTTAAAGATACACTACACTGTCTGTACCTGTAAAGATACACTACACTGTCCGTGCCTTTAAAGATACACTACACTGTCTGTACCTTTAAAGATACACTACACTGTCTGTACCTGTAAAGATACACTACACTGTCTGTATCTTTAAAGATACACTTCACTGTCTGTATCTTTAAAGATACACTACACTGTCTGTATCTTTAAAGATACACTTCACTGTCTGTACCTTAAAAGATACACTACGCTGTCTGTACCTTTAATGATACACTACACTGTCTGTGCCTTTAATGATACACTACAATCTCTGTGCCTTTAAAGTTACACTACACTGTCTGTGCCTTTAAAGATACGCTACACTGTCTGTGACTTTAAAGATACGCTACACTGTCTGTGCCTTTAAAGATACGCTACACTGTCTGTGCCTTTAAAGATACGCTACACTGTCTGTGCCTTTAAAGATACACTTCACTGTCTGTGCCTTTAAAGATACACTACACTCTCTGTGCCTTTAAAGATACACTACACTGTCTGTGCCTTTAATGATACCATACACTGCTGTGTCTTTAATGGTACCATACACTGCTGTGTCTTTAATGGTACACTACACTGCTGTGCCTTTAAAGATACACTACACTGTCTGTACCTTTAAAGATACACTACGCTGTCTGTGCCTTTAATCATACACTACACTCTCTGTGCCTTTAAAGATACACTACAGTGTCTGTACCTTTAAAGATACACTACACTGTCTGTGCCTTTAAAGATACACTTCACTGTCTGTGCCTTTAAAGATACACTTCACTGTCTGTGCCTTTAAAGATACACTACACTGTCTGTGCCTTTAAAGATACACTACACTGTCTGTGCCTTTAAAGATACACTACACTCTCTGTCTGTGCCTTTAAAGATACACTACACTGTCTGTGCCTTTAATGATACACTACAGTGTTTGTACCTTTAAAGATACACTACACTGTCTGTGCCTTTAATGATACACTACAGTGTCTGTACCTTTAAAGATACACTACACTCTCTGTGCCTTTAAAGATACACTACACTGTCTGTACCTTAAAAGATACACTACGCTGTCTGTACCTTTAAAGATACACTACACTGTCTGTGCCTTTAAGGATACACTACACTGTCTGTGCCTTTAAAGATACGCTACACTGTCTGTGCCTTTAAAGATACACTACACTGTCTGTGCCTTTAAAGATACACTACACTGTCTGTGCCTTTAAAGATACACTACACTGTCTGTGCCTTTAAAGATACACTAGACTGTTTGTACCTTTAAAGATGCACTACACTGTTTGTACCTTTAAAGATACACTACACTGTCTGTGCCATTAAAGACACACTACACTGTCTGTGCCTTTAAGGATACACTACACTGTCTGTGCCTTTAAAGATACGCTACACTGTCTGTGCCTTTAAAGATACGCTACACTGTCTGTGCCTTTAAAGATACGCTACACTGTCTGTGCCTTTAAAGATACGCTACACTGTCTGTGCCTTTAAAGATACGCTACACTGTCTGTGCCTTTAAAGATACACTACACTGTCTGTGCCTTTAAAGATACACTACGCTGTCTGTGCCTTTAAAGATACACTAGACTGTTTGTACCTTTAAAGATGCACTACACTGTTTGTACCTTTAAAGATACACTACACTGTCTGTGCCTTTAAAGACACACTACACTGTCTGTGCCTTTAAAGACACACTACACTGTCTGTGCCTTTAAAGATACACTACACTGGCTGTGCCTTTAAAGACACACTACACTGTTTGTACCTTTAAAGATGCACTACACTGTTTGTACCTTTAAAGATACACTACACTGTTTGTACCTTCAAAGATATACTACACTGTCTGTGCCTTTGAAGATACACTACACTGTCTGTGCCATTAAAGATACACTACACTGTCTGTGCCTTTAAAGACACACTACACTGTCTGTGCCTTTAAAGATACACTACACTGTCTGTACCTTTAAAGATACACTACACTGTCTGTGCCTTTAATGATACACTACACTGTCTGTGCCATTAAAGATACACTGCACTGTCTGTGCCATTAAAGATACACTACACTCTCTGTGCCTTTAAAGATACACTATACTGTCTGTACCTTAAAAGATACACTACGCTGTCTGTACCTTTAAAGATACACTACACTGTCTGTGCCTTTAAGGATACACTACACTGTCTGTGCCTTTAAAGATACGCTACACTGTCTGTGCCTTTAAAGATACACTTCACTGTCTGTACCTTAAAAGATACACTACGCTGTCTGTACCTTTAATGATACACTACACTGTCTGTGCCTTTAATGATACACTACAATCTCTGTGCCTTTAAAGTTACACTACACTGTCTGTGCCTTTAAAGATACACTAGACTGTTTGTGCCTTTAAAGATACGCTACACTGTCTGTGACTTTAAAGATACGCTACACTGTCTGTGCCTTTAAAGATACGCTACACTGTCTGTGCCTTTAAAGATACGCTACACTGTCTGTGCCTTTAAAGATACACTTCACTGTCTGTGCCTTTAAAGATACACTACACTCTCTGTGCCTTTAAAGATACACTACACTGTCTGTGCCTTTAATGATACCATACACTGCTGTGTCTTTAATGGTACCATACACTGCTGTGTCTTTAATGGTACACTACACTGCTGTGCCTTTAAAGATACACTACACTGTCTGTACCTTTAAAGATACACTACGCTGTCTGTGCCTTTAATCATACACTACACTCTCTGTGCCTTTAAAGATACACTACAGTGTCTGTACCTTTAAAGATACACTACACTGTCTGTGCCTTTAAAGATACACTTCACTGTCTGTGCCTTTAAAGATACACTACACTGTCTGTGCCTTTAAAGATACACTACACTGTCTGTGCCTTTAAAGATACACTACACTCTCTGTCTGTGCCTTTAAAGATACACTACACTGTCTGTGCCTTTAATGATACACTACAGTGTTTGTACCTTTAAAGATACACTACACTGTCTGTGCCTTTAATGATACACTACAGTGTCTGTACCTTTAAAGATACACTACACTCTCTGTGCCTTTAAAGATACACTACACTGTCTGTACCTTAAAAGATACACTACGCTGTCTGTACCTTTAAAGATACACTACACTGTCTGTGCCTTTAAGGATACACTACACTGTCTGTGCCTTTAAAGATACGCTACACTGTCTGTGCCTTTAAAGATACGCTACACTGTCTGTGCCTTTAAAGATACGCTACACTGTCTGTGCCTTTAAAGATACGCTACACTGTCTGTGCCTTTAAAGATACACTACACTGTCTGTGCCTTTAAAGATAGACTACGCTGTCTGTGCCTTTAAAGATACACTAGACTGTTTGTACCTTTAAAGATGCACTACACTGTTTGTACCTTTAAAGATACACTACACTGTCTGTGCCTTTAAAGACACACTACACTGTCTGTGCCTTTAAAGACACACTACACTGTCTGTGCCTTTAAAGACACACTACACTGTCTGTGCCTTTAAAGATACACTACACTGGCTGTGCCTTTAAAGACACACTACACTGTTTGTACCTTTAAAGATGCACTACACTGTTTGTACCTTTAAAGATACACTACACTGTTTGTACCTTCAAAGATATACTACACTGTCTGTGCCTTTGAAGATACACTACACTGTCTGTGCCATTAAAGATACACTACACTGTCTGTGCCTTTAAAGACACACTACACTGTCTGTGCCTTTAAAGATACACTACACTGTCTGTACCTTTAAAGATACACTACACTGTCTGTGCCTTTAATGATACACTACACTGTCTGTGCCATTAAAGATACACTGCACTGTCTGTGCCATTAAAGATACACTACACTCTCTGTGCCTTTAAAGATACACTATACTGTCTGTACCTTAAAAGATACACTACGCTGTCTGTACCTTTAAAGATACACTACACTGTCTGTGCCTTTAAGGATACACTACACTGTCTGTGCCTTTAAAGATACGCTACACTGTCTGTGCCTTTAAAGATACGCTACACTGTCTGTGCCTTTAAAGATACACTACACTGTCTGTGCCTTTAAAGATACGCTACACTGTCTGTGCCTTTAAAGATACACTACACTGTCTGTGCCTTTAAAGATACACTACACTGTCTGTGCCTTTAATGATACACTACACTGCTGTTTCTTTAATGGTACACTACACTGCTGTGCCTTTAAAGATACACTACGCTGTCTGTACCTTTAAAGATACACTACGCTGTCTGTGCCTTTAATCATACACTACACTCTCTGTGCCTTTAAAGATACACTACAGTGTCTGTACCTTTAAAGATACACTACACTGTCTGTGCCTTTAAAGATACACTACACTGTCTGTGCCTTTAAAGATACACTACACTGTCTGTGCCTTTAAAGTTACACTACACTGTCTGTGCCTTTAAAGATACACTACACTGTCTGTGCCTTTAATGATACACTACACTGTCTGTACCTTTAAAGATACACTACACTGTCTGTGCCTTTAATGATACACTACAGTGTCTGTACCTTTAAAGATACACTACACTGTCTGTGCCTTTAAAGATACACTACACTGTCTGTGCCTTTAAAGATACACTACACTGTCTGTACCTTTAAAGATACACTACACTGTCTGTGCCTTTAAAGATACACTACACTGTCTGTACCTTTAAAGATACACTACACTGTCTGTACCTTTAAAGATACACTACACTGTCTGTACCTGTAAAGATACACTTCACTGTCTGTACCTTTAAAGATACACTACACTGTCTGTACCTGTAAAGATACACTACACTGTCCGTGCCTTTAAAGATACACTACACTGTCTGTACCTTTAAAGATACACTACACTGTCTGTACCTGTAAAGATACACTACACTGTCTGTATCTTTAAAGATACACTTCACTGTCTGTATCTTTAAAGATACACTACACTGTCTGTATCTTTAAAGATACACTTCACTGTCTGTACCTTAAAAGATACACTACGCTGTCTGTACCTTTAATGATACACTACACTGTCTGTGCCTTTAATGATACACTACAATCTCTGTGCCTTTAAAGTTACACTACACTGTCTGTGCCTTTAAAGATACACTAGACTGTTTGTGCCTTTAAAGATACGCTACACTGTCTGTGACTTTAAAGATACGCTACACTGTCTGTGCATTTAAAGATACGCTACACTGTCTGTGCCTTTAAAGATACGCTACACTGTCTGTGCCTTTAAAGATACACTTCACTGTCTGTGCCTTTAAAGATACACTACACTCTCTGTGCCTTTAAAGATACACTACACTGTCTGTGCCTTTAATGATACCATACACTGCTGTGTCTTTAATGGTACCATACACTGCTGTGTCTTTAATGGTACACTACACTGCTGTGCCTTTAAAGATACACTACACTGTCTGTACCTTTAAAGATACACTACGCTGTCTGTGCCTTTAATCATACACTACACTCTCTGTGCCTTTAAAGATACACTACAGTGTCTGTACCTTTAAAGATACACTACACTGTCTGTGCCTTTAAAGATACACTTCACTGTCTGTGCCTTTAAAGATACACTACACTGTCTGTGCCTTTAAAGATACACTACACTGTCTGTGCCTTTAAAGATACACTACACTCTCTGTCTGTGCCTTTAAAGATACACTACACTGTCTGTGCCTTTAATGATACACTACAGTGTTTGTACCTTTAAAGATACACTACACTGTCTGTGCCTTTAATGATACACTACAGTGTCTGTACCTTTAAAGATACACTACACTCTCTGTGCCTTTAAAGATACACTACACTGTCTGTACCTTAAAAGATACACTACGCTGTCTGTACCTTTAAAGATACACTACACTGTCTGTGCCTTTAAGGATACACTACACTGTCTGTGCCTTTAAAGATACGCTACACTGTCTGTGCCTTTAAAGATACACTACACTGTCTGTGCCTTTAAAGATACACTACACTGTCTGTGCCTTTAAAGATACACTACACTGTCTGTGCCTTTAAAGATACACTAGACTGTTTGTACCTTTAAAGATGCACTACACTGTTTGTACCTTTAAAGATACACTACACTGTCTGTGCCATTAAAGACACACTACACTGTCTGTGCCTTTAAGGATACACTACACTGTCTGTGCCTTTAAAGATACGCTACACTGTCTGTGCCTTTAAAGATACGCTACACTGTCTGTGCCTTTAAAGATACGCTACACTGTCTGTGCCTTTAAAGATACGCTACACTGTCTGTGCCTTTAAAGATACGCTACACTGTCTGTGCCTTTAAAGATACACTACACTGTCTGTGCCTTTAAAGATACACTACGCTGTCTGTGCCTTTAAAGATACACTAGACTGTTTGTACCTTTAAAGATGCACTACACTGTTTGTACCTTTAAAGATACACTACACTGTCTGTGCCTTTAAAGACACACTACACTGTCTGTGCCTTTAAAGACACACTACACTGTCTGTGCCTTTAAAGATACACTACACTGGCTGTGCCTTTAAAGACACACTACACTGTTTGTACCTTTAAAGATGCACTACACTGTTTGTACCTTTAAAGATACACTACACTGTTTGTACCTTCAAAGATATACTACACTGTCTGTGCCTTTGAAGATACACTACACTGTCTGTGCCATTAAAGATACACTACACTGTCTGTGCCTTTAAAGACACACTACACTGTCTGTGCCTTTAAAGATACACTACACTGTCTGTACCTTTAAAGATACACTACACTGTCTGTGCCTTTAATGATACACTACACTGTCTGTGCCATTAAAGATACACTGCACTGTCTGTGCCATTAAAGATACACTACACTCTCTGTGCCTTTAAAGATACACTATACTGTCTGTACCTTAAAAGATACACTACGCTGTCTGTACCTTTAAAGATACACTACACTGTCTGTGCCTTTAAGGATACACTACACTGTCTGTGCCTTTAAAGATACGCTACACTGTCTGTGCCTTTAAAGATACGCTACACTGTCTGTGCCTTTAAAGATACACTACACTGTCTGTGCCTTTAAAGATACGCTACACTGTCTGTGCCTTTAAAGATACGCTACACTGTCTGTGCCTTTAAAGATACACTACACTGTCTGTGCCTTTAATGATACACTACACTGCTGTTTCTTTAATGGTACACTACACTGCTGTGCCTTTAAAGATACACTACGCTGTCTGTACCTTTAAAGATACACTACGCTGTCTGTGCCTTTAATCATACACTACACTCTCTGTGCCTTTAAAGATACACTACACTGTCTGTGCCTTTAAAGATACACTACACTGTCTGTGCCTTTAAAGATACACTACACTGTCTGTGCCTTTAAAGTTACACTACACTGTCTGTGCCTTTAAAGATACACTACACTGTCTGTGCCTTTAATGATACACTACACTGTCTGTACCTTTAAAGATACACTACACTGTCTGTGCCTTTAATGATACACTACAGTGTCTGTACCTTTAAAGATACACTACACTGTCTGTGCCTTTAAAGATACACTACACTGTCTGTGCCTTTAAAGATACACTACACTGTCTGTACCTTTAAAGATACACTACACTGTCTGTACCTTTAAAGATACACTACACTGTCTGTGCCTTTAAAGATACACTACACTGTCTGTACCTTTAAAGATACACTACACTGTCTGTACCTTTAAAGATACACTACACTGTCTGTACCTGTAAAGATACACTTCACTGTCTGTACCTGTAAAGATACACTACACTGTCCGTGCCTTTAAAGATACACTACACTGTCTGTACCTTTAAAGATACACTACACTGTCTGTACCTGTAAAGATACACTACACTGTCTGTATCTTTAAAGATACACTTCACTGTCTGTATCTTTAAAGATACACTACACTGTCTGTATCTTTAAAGATACACTTCACTGTCTGTACCTTAAAAGATACACTACGCTGTCTGTACCTTTAATGATACACTACACTGTCTGTGCCTTTAATGATACACTACAATCTCTGTGCCTTTAAAGTTACACTACACTGTCTGTGCCTTTAAAGATACACTAGACTGTTTGTGCCTTTAAAGATACGCTACACTGTCTGTGACTTTAAAGATACGCTACACTGTCTGTGCCTTTAAAGATACGCTACACTGTCTGTGCCTTTAAAGATACGCTACACTGTCTGTGCCTTTAAAGATACACTTCACTGTCTGTGCCTTTAAAGATACACTACACTCTCTGTGCCTTTAAAGATACACTACACTGTCTGTGCCTTTAATGATACCATACACTGCTGTGTCTTTAATGGTACACTACACTGCTGTGCCTTTAAAGATACACTACACTGTCTGTACCTTTAAAGATACACTACGCTGTCTGTGCCTTTAATCATACACTACACTCTCTGTGCCTTTAAAGATACACTACAGTGTCTGTACCTTTAAAGATACACTACACTGTCTGTGCCTTTAAAGATACACTTCACTGTCTGTGCCTTTAAAGATACACTACACTGTCTGTGCCTTTAAAGATACACTACACTGTCTGTGCCTTTAAAGATACACTACACTCTCTGTCTGTGCCTTTAAAGATACACTACACTGTCTGTGCCTTTAATGATACACTACAGTGTTTGTACCTTTAAAGATACACTACACTGTCTGTGCCTTTAATGATACACTACAGTGTCTGTACCTTTAAAGATACACTACACTGTCTGTGCCTTTAAAGATACACTACACTCTCTGTCTGTGCCTTTAATGGTACACTACACTGTCTGTGCCTTTAAAGATACACTACACTGTCTGTGCCTTTAAAGATACACTACACTGTCTGTACCTTTAAAGATACACTACACTGTCTGTATCTTTAAAGATACACTACACTGTCTGTATCTTTAAAGATACACTTCACTGTCTGTACCTTAAAAGATACACTACGCTGTCTGTACCTTTAATGATACACTACACTGTCTGTGCCTTTAATGATACACTACAATCTCTGTGCCTTTAAAGTTACACTACACTGTCTGTGCCTTTAAAGATACACTAGACTGTTTGTGCCTTTAAAGATACGCTACACTGTCTGTGACTTTAAAGATACGCTACACTGTCTGTGCCTTTAAAGATACGCTACACTGTCTGTGCCTTTAAAGATACGCTACACTGTCTGTGCCTTTAAAGATACACTTCACTGTCTGTGCCTTTAAAGATACACTACACTCTCTGTGCCTTTAAAGATACACTACACTGTCTGTGCCTTTAATGATACCATACACTGCTGTGTCTTTAATGGTACACTACACTGCTGTGCCTTTAAAGATACACTACACTGTCTGTACCTTTAAAGATACACTACGCTGTCTGTGCCTTTAATCATACACTACACTCTCTGTGCCTTTAAAGATACACTACAGTGTCTGTACCTTTAAAGATACACTACACTGTCTGTGCCTTTAAAGATACACTTCACTGTCTGTGCCTTTAAAGATACACTACACTGTCTGTGCCTTTAAAGATACACTACACTGTCTGTGCCTTTAAAGATACACTACACTGTCTGTGCCTTTAAAGATACACTACACTCTCTGTCTGTGCCTTTAAAGATACACTACACTGTCTGTGCCTTTAATGATACACTACAGTGTTTGTACCTTTAAAGATACACTACACTGTCTGTGCCTTTAATGATACACTACACTGTCTGTGCCTTTAATGATACACTACAGTGTCTGTACCTTTAAAGATACACTACACTGTCTGTGCCTTTAAAGATACACTACACTCTCTGTCTGTGCCTTTAATGGTACACTACACTGTCTGTGCCTTTAAAGATACACTACACTGTCTGTGCCTTTAAAGATACACTACACTGTCTGTACCTTTAAAGATACACTACACTGTCTGTGCCTTTAAAGATACACTACACTGTCTGTGCCTTTAAAGATACACTACACTGTCTGTGCCTTTAAAGATACACTACACTGTCTGTGCCTTTAAAGATACACTACACTGTCTGTGCCTTTAAAGATACACTACACTCTCTGCCTGTGCCTTTAATGATACACTACACTGTCTGTGCCTTTAAAGATACACTACATTGTCTGTACCTTTAAAGATACACTACACTGTCTGTACCTGTAAAGATACACTTCACTGTCTGTACCTTTAAAGATACACTACACAGTCTGTACCTTTAAAGATACACTACACAGTCTGTACCTTTAAAGATACACTACACTGTCTGTACCTTTAAAGATACACTACACTGTCTGTACCTGTAAAGATACACTACACTGTCTGTATCTTTAAAGATACACTTCACTGTCTGTATCTTTAAAGATACACTACACTGTCTGTACCTTTAAACACACACTACACTGTCTGTGCCTTTAAAGATACACTACACTGTCTGTACCTTTAAAGATACACTACACTGTCTGTACCTGTAAAGATACACTACACTGTCTGTGCCTTTAAAGATACACTACACTCTCTGTCTGTGCCTTTAAAGATACACTACACTGTCTGTGCCTTTAAAGATACACTACACTCTCTGTCTGTGCCTTTAAAGATACACTACACTGTCTGTGCCTTTAATGATACACTACAGTGTCTGTACCTTTAATGATACACTACAGTGTCTGTACCTTTAAAGATACACTACACTGTCTGTGCCTTTAAAGATACACTACACCGTCTGTGCCCTTAAAGATACACTACACTGTCTGTGCCTTTAAAGATACACTACACTGTCTGTATCTTTAAAGATACACTACACTGTCTGTACCTTTAAAGATACGCTACACTGTCTGTATCTTTAAAGATTCACTACACTGTCTGTACCTTTAAAGATACACTAAACTGTCTGTACCTGTAAAGATACACTTCACTGTCTGTATCTTTAAAGATACACTACACTGTCTGTACCTTTAAAGATACGCTACACTGTCTGTACCTTTAAAGATACACTACACTGTCTGTACCTTTAAAGATACACTACACTGTCTGTACCTGTAAAGATACACTTCACTGTCTGTATCTTTAAAGATACACTACACTGTCTGTACCTTTAAAGATACGCTACACTGTCTGTATCTTTAAAGATTCACTACACTGTCTGTACCTTTAAAGATACACTAAACTGTCTGTACCTGTAAAGATACACTTCACTGTCTGTATCTTTAAAGATACACTACACTGTCTGTACCTTTAAAGATACGCTACACTGTCTGTACCTTTAAAGATACACTACACTGTCTGTACCTTTAAAGATACACTTCACTGTCTGTATCTTTAAAGATACACTACACTGTCTGTACCTTTAAAGATACGCTACACTGTCTGTACCTTTAAAGATACGCTACACTGTCTGTATCTTTAAAGATTCACTACACTGTCTGTACCTTTAAAGATACACTAAACTGTCTGTACCTGTAAAGATACACTTCACTGTCTGTATCTTTAAAGATACACTACACTGTCTGTACCTTTAAAGATACGCTACACTGTCTGTACCTTTAAAGATACACTACACTGTCTGTACCTTTAAAGATACACTTCACTGTCTGTATCTTTAAAGATACACTACACTGTCTGTACCTTTAAAGATACGCTACACTGTCTGTACCTTTAAAGATACACTACACTGTCTGTACCTTTTTGTACCACTTTTACTTGGTGTGTGAATGTGGCCTCAGTCTCTGCCTCATGAGGAAGCAGAGTATTATTGTATGTCATTCTGCAGCTTCTTCAGAGGCAGCAATAATAAATCAAATGTAAATCTGTCTCTGAGGCAGCAGAACATTATAACATTCAGCAGCTTCCTCTGAGACAGCGAGTACATTATACTCTATTCAAGCAAAGCATACGGATGTTTTTGCAACAAATTATGAAACAGAACTATGTGTAACAAACAAAAAAAAAAGTTATATTGCACATTTATTTCTTCCCAAGTTATTTCTAACAGTCAGAGCAGGCTAACATGAGAGTTAGCAGAGCATTACTGATTGGGAATTTCCGCCTTCTGCGTGTTAACCAATCACATTCATCCACGTCTGTTCGCTGGTAACCAATCACGTTCCTTCTGCCTCAAAGGCAGTGCTGCCTCTTGAACCAATCTGAGTAGTGGTTTTACACACGTGCTTTCAGATACTTCTTAAAACACCTTCACAGCAGTTAGCAAAAATTAAACAAATCTCAAGCACACTTTACATTGCAAATATATTACATTATAATACAAGCAGAACCAGGCCTGACTGTGAAACATAACCCCATACCAACCGACTATCAGAGAAGGGTGGGAGGGGCTGGGCTTGAGCTGTGTTATGTTGTTGTTTGACCAATAGAGGGCCTCATAACGTTATCTTCGGTAAGAGGTCGAGCTAAAATGAGAATGTTGCTGTTAATCTGAGAAAAAAAGACTTTAATTTACTGCTGCTTCATACCTGTTTCATCTCTTCTAAACATCACATAGTCTGTGATAGCTGTTATGCAGAGAAGCCCGATTACTTGATAAAATGTCACACAGTTGGGCATGATAATGACGTACTATCTCATCATAAAGGGATGTTTGGTCATACTTTTGAGAAACTCCGGGTGACTGACTGTGAGGAGTGTGGTGTGTTCTCCCTGTGTCTGCGTGGGTTTCCTCCGGGTGACTGTCTGTGAGGAGTGTGGTGCGTTCTCTCTGTGTCTGTGTGGGTTTCCTCCGGGTGACTGTCTGTGAGGAGTGTGGTGCGTTCTCTCTGTGTCTGCGTGGGTTTCCTCTGGGTGATTGTCTGTGAGGAGTGTGGTGTGTTCTCCCTGTGTCTGTGTGGGTTTCCTCCGGGTGACTGTGAGGAGTGTGGTGTGTTCTCCCTGTGTCTGCGTGGGTTTCCTCTGGGTGATTGTCTGTGAGGAGTTGGTGTGTTCTCTCTGTGTCTGTGTGGTTTTCCTCCGGGTGACTGTCTGTGAGGAGTTGGTGTGTTCTCTCTGTGTCAGTGTGGTTTTCCTCTGGGTGCTCCAGTTTCCAGTTGGTAGGTGGATTGGCGACTCAAAAGTGTCCGTAGGTGTGAGTGTGTGAGTGAATGTGTGTGTGTCTGTGTTGCCCTGTGAAGGACTGGCGCCCCCTCCAGGGTGTATTCCCGCCTTGCGCCCAATGATTCCAGGTAGGCTCTGGACCCACCGCGACCCTGAACTGGATAAGGGTTACAGATAATGGATGGATGGATGGATTTTACCATGTTTCCTATTACAGTACATATTTTGATAACTGTTGGATTCAATTGCAAATCAGTTATTTTGATGAAAGTATTTTTTAACCAAGTAGTAATGGACACAAATATTGTTTTTGAAAGACTATGAGCATCAGTATTTCAAAGGTATTTTTCAACCACTGTGTTTTAAGATTTGAACCAAAGAGATTAAGCCTATTACTTATAGACTCTATAGCTGCGAGACAGGCCAGTTGTCTGAAAGCTATTATTAGGGGTAAAATAAATCTATTTCCGGATATAGATTTCTCTTGTACTTAAATTAAAACCCAACTTGCTTTGAGTCCAGTGCATTGAGGTATATACTTTAAATAGAAATCTTGTTGCATTGTATACAATTATTTGCTTTTTTTCTAAGACTCTTGGCCAAGCAACTTAGTGAATGGGTCTGGACTGAAGGCTCAATACTGGAAACTATTGATTCTTAGGGATCAATATGAAGAAAGGGCATGGCATTTACACATTTTTCTCTCTCTTTCACACACACACTTTACAAAACACTTGGAATTTATCATTCCCTGTTTCTTTCTCTCTGTTTTATGTCATACCTATTGTTGTCTCCTGTTGTGTGTAAATGGACATTGTCCTTATCCATCATTTTCCCTGCATGCTGCTGCATCACTGACCTTACACTCTACTGTTGTTAACTGCATACACAACTCAAATACGTCTCAAATCTCGTACATAAATTACACACTCCTCTGATTAGATTTTTTAAACATCCTCTTGGTTTCTGTGCTGTAGGTAAAAAGTGATATCAGCTGAATGAGTTCGACCAAACCACAGCTCTGTGATGAGGTCCACACAAGACCTGCTTTGAGGCCCTTGGCAGAAGTGAGACCCACCATGGAGCTGCATGAGAAAAGCCAGGACATAGAGGTGTGATGTTGTTGGTCCCATACGGCTCTAATCAATCTGTCTTTGTGTTGTTTAGTTTGTTAAAATTTATATCGGTTCAGATAGCAATCGTAAAAGAGTTGTAATCTCTGAATCAAAACCAAAATCTAAATAAAGAATAAAGGATTTTAAACAAAAATTCAATTGCTATATACCCCTTGAAACAGTACAAACAGATTGTTATGACGCCTTGTGAATCTCCGGCAAGGCTCAGTGCATGGACCAAAGAAACCCACAGATGTCAGTATTATCTCCTTTAAACTCAGTGATCACCAGTGAATTAATTAATTCAGGAATACACCCTGGAGGAGGCGCCAGTCCTTCAAAGGGCAACACACACTCACACTCCTCACAGACAGTCACATGGAGGAAACCCACGCAGACACAGGGAGAACACACCACACTCCTCACAGACAGTCACCTGGAGGAAACTCACGCAGACACAGGGAGAACACACCACACTCCTCACAGACAGTCACCCGGAGGAAACCCACGCAGACACAGGGAGAACACACCACACTCCTCACAGACAGTCACCCGGAGGAAACCCACGCAGACACAGGGAGAACACACCACACTCCTCACAGACAGTCACCTGGAGGAAACCCACGCAGACACAGAGAGAACACACCACACTCCTCACAGACAGTCACCCAGAGGAAACCCACGCAGACACAGGGAGAACACACCACACTCCTCACAGTCACCTGGAGCTTTGTGACTGCGACACCTAACTGCTGCGCCACCATGCCAGCTATGTAACATCAAACAATGTTAAATAATAAAGTATTAATGGATAAACCAGGAAGGGGAAAATACTTTTCACAGAATGGTATCTGGAAATAATAGGCCTGTTGGTTTCAAGCTGTTATTACATCCTTGTTTCACAGTTGTGGAAATGTGTGTGTGTGTGTGTGTGTGTGTGTCTGTGTCTGCGCAGAAACTCATGGACAAATTTCAGACTTGCCAACTGCCAAAAACGTGGGTGTCAGCTTCTTAATTTGTGGTCCAGAAAGTTAGAGAACCAGACGCAGATTGCCTCCAAGTGTGTGAAGCAAAAATCCAAACGTTTTTTTAGCCTCAAATCACACGGCGACGTTCAGCATTGATTTAAACCCGGAAGACGTCAGCCTCAAGGAAAGTTTGTGATGTGTTTGGAGATTCACTGAGAAGTCTAAAGTTTTTCAAAAAGTCAAAAACTGAATGGACCATTTCTTAAGTTAATGGGCGTCTGTGGAAAAGGTGAGGGGTTTCATCACCCAGTCACTGGTGATAATGTTAATGCAGATCAATAGACTGAGAACATTCTCCAGTGTAATACATCTCATTCACTAAAAGTCATTTCTGTCAGGTTTTACTTCCCTGTAAAGAGGAACTTAACCTGTTTACTCACATTTTTAAGGGGACCATAACCTGTTTACGAACTCGTATGGTGGGGACCTGTCTTCTTTGTGTGGACCACAGCATAAATCATTATATACACACACACACACTGAACTATCACTGGATTAGGAACACCTACCTTGTTTCTACACTCACTGTCCCCTCTCTCAGCTCCACTGACCACACAGGAGCACTCTGTAGTTCTACAGTTACACACTGTAGTCCATCAGTTGCTCTGCATACTTTATTACCCCCTTTTCCCCCTGTTCCTCAGCGCTCAGGACCCCCACAGAGCAGGTGTGATGTGGTGGTGGATCATTCTCATTGCTGCAGTGACACTGACATGGTGGTGGTGTGTTAGTGTGTGTTGTGCTGGTGTAGAGTGGATCAGACACAGCAGTGCTGCTGGAGTTTTTAAACCCCTCAGTGTCTGGACCGAGAACAGTCCACCGACCAAAAACATCCAGCCGACAGCGTCCTGTGTCACTGATGAAGGACTAGAGGACGAGCGACACACACTGTGCAGCGACAGATGAGCTACTGTCTCTGACTCTACATCTACAAGGTGGACCAACGAGGGAGGAGTGTCTCACAGAGTGGACAGAGAGTGGACACAGGGTTTAAAAACTCCAGCAGCACTGCTGTGTCTGATCCACTCTACACCAGCACAACACACACTAACACACCACCACCACGTCAGTGTCACTGCAGCGCTGAGAATGATCCACCACCACGTCACACCTACTCTGTGGGGGTCCTGAGCGCTGAGGAACAGGGTGAAAAGGGGCAAACAAAGTATGCAGAGCAACAGGTTATTTTATAACACACTTTATACATTATGTTTATGTTATCTGCATAGGGCTGGACGATATGGTCAAGATTTATATCACGATATATTTCCTAATTTCAGTCGATACGATATAATTTCGATACCGATATAAAGAGTATAAAATCCACTGAAAAACTTCCAGAACGAACAAGTAACAGGACATCACCATCAAACAACAACCTCTCGGCTTTGTCAGTGTTAATATTTTTAAACTAACTCTAAAACTGAGGGCGGGGTCCTGTAACGACCCTCAGTCAGTGACAGACGCTGTAAATAATGAGTGCTGAAAAACTGAAAATGTGTTTAACATGAATATCGTTGTTATTGAAACATTTTATATTGCAATGAATATATGATATTGAATTATTACCCAGCTCTTTAGATGCATATTAGTGCATACAGCATTTTATAAGCCTATTTATATACAGTACAGGGTGTCAGAATAAAGACTTTATTAAAAATTGTGTTTTGTAAATACCTCTAACACTTGAAATTACAGGGTTTGATGCACCCACTAAAGCATTACTTTTGTTTAGTGGGCATTATTTTTCCATTTAAACTCAGGCTCATACTGAAAACGTCTTTATCTCCAGTGTCATAACTGGACAAACGAGCAGAGCTACTAGAACATTTAAACGGCTGTCATATGGTTATTTATTGCAAGGGATCAAACGATATTAATAAGTAGTAGGGAGTGATATTACGTTACTGAGCCTTAGGGCTGGACAATATGAACGCAAATCAATATCACGATTAATTTGACATTTTACCACGATTACGAATAATGAACGATTATTTTGTGTTTGTATTTTTGACTCATTGTTCAGTGACGAGGATGGCGCTGTAAATATGCTCCAGTGTTGAAGCTGGGATATATTTTCTAATGTTGCCGGGAGCTTGTTCCTCTCTCATTTTCTGAGCACTGTTTATATTTGGTGTCGTCTTCAGTGTCGTCTTAATTAAAGTCAAAACACAACACGTCCAAGCCACAGACGCCATGTTTCTCTTTGGTACGAGCTGCTCGAGTCGCGCTCGGTCGGTCTCGGTGTTTAGGTTCTCCTCCGTATTTCTTCCATGTGGCAGACAGGGGGCAGAATCACATGACTACAGCTTGGTAGCATGGTTTTAAAGGGACAGTACATGAACACACAATGGGGACATAATAATAAAAATAATTGATATAATCGATACACACAAGTTCATGTCGATTAGACGTTGTGAATGTCGATTTCAATTAATTTTCAGTTAATTGCCCAGCCCTACTCATGAGCTCTGTTCATACTGTTTATAACATGTATGTATGTTTGTATTTCACTTGACCACATGAAAAGACCAAGTGTTAACACGCCCAGAACGCACAGTGATCCAATTATGATCGATCCTTTCAAACCACATCTGGAGATGGATCTTAATCACATTTAAACAGCAATGCATTTTTGATATCTGCCTACAGTTACATTATTTTCTCTCTGTAAAAACCAGATACAATGCTTTCTCACCAGTTCTGACTGAACACTCCATGTCAGATTCAAACGCTGCAGCCCATGAAAACACTGTTAACAGAGAACCAATTTCTCCTGCATAGCTCCTGTTGCTATCAGTGTGTGAAGAGTGGGAGAAGAGGGTTGCATTGACAATCCAACACAATAGGCAACACATTTTATAAGTGGTCAGAAACTTGTAAATAACTCATGAAAGAATAAAGTTAAGTTAAAACCAAGGACACCATTGTTTTTCTTGTGAAATTGGCAATAAGTTTGATGTGTCACATGACCGTCTTCCCATTAAAAAAAACAAACGTTGGATCCAAAATGGCCACCATGATTACCACCCATGCATTCCTATTTTATTAAGGTGTATCCATATAAATGGTCTACCCTGTAGACAAAAAAGACATATTAATGCACTCTTTGTAGTTAATTATTTTTTACTTAATTTTTTTTAACATCAAAAGGCACCCTCTGAAGGACTGGCACCCCCTCCAGGGTGTGATCCTGCCTTGCGCCCAGTGATTCTGGGTAGGCTCTGGACCCACCGTGACCCTCAACTAGATAAGGGTTACAGACAATGAATGAATGAAACATCAAAGGGTTGCGTGAAATTAAATCATCTACATCTAGATAGGGCGGCACGGTGGCGCAGCAGGTAGTGTCGCAGTCACACAGCTCCAGGGACCTGGAGGTTGTGGGTTCGATTCCCGCTCCGGGTGACTGTCTGTGAGGAGTGTGGTGTGTTCTCCCTGTGTCTGTGTGGGTTTCCTCCGGGTGCTCTGGTTTCCTCCCACAGTCCAAAAACACACGTTGGTAGGTGGATTGGCGACTCCAAAGTGTCCGTAGGTGTGTGTGTCTGTGTTGCCCTGTGAAGGAGGATTGGCGACTCCAAAGTGTCCGTAGGTGTGTGTGTCTGTGTTGCCCTGTGAAGGACTGGCGCCCCCTCCAGGGTGTATTCCCGCCTTGCGCCCAATGATTCCAGGTAGACTCTGGACCCACCGCGACCCTGAATTGGATAAGGGTTACAGATAATGAATGAATGAATACATCTAGATACAAAATTTGAGAATGATTGCATGTTACTTACATTACACTTGACTTTCCCTATGGGATCAATAAAGTATCTGTCTGTCTATCTATTGATCTATCTGTCTGTCTGTCTATCTATAATCTATCTGTCTGTCTATCTATCTCTCTGCCTGTCTATCTATCTGTCTGTCTGTCTATCAATCTGTCTGTCTATCTATTGATCTATCTGTCTGTCTGTCTATCTATCAATCTGTCTGTCTGTCTATCTATCTCTGTCTGTCTATCTGTCATCTATCTATCTGTCTGTCTATCTATTGATCTATCTCTCTGTCTGTCTATCTATCATCTATCTGTCTGTCTGTCTGTCTATCTATCTATCTATCTATCTATCTATCTGTCTGTCTGTCTATTGATCTATCTATCTATCTATCTATCTATCTATCTATCTATCTATCTACCTATCTATCTATCTATCTATCTATCTATCTATCTACCTATCTATCTGTCTGTCTCTATCTACCTATCTATCTATCTATCTATCTATCTATCTATCTATCTATCTATCTATCTATCTATCTCTATCTACCTATCTATCTGTCTGTCTCTATCTATCTATCTATCTATCTATCTATCTATCTACCTATCTATCTGTCTGTCTCTATCTACCTATCTATCTATCTATCTATCTATCTATCTATCTCTATCTACCTATCTATCTGTCTGTCTCTATCTATCTATCTATCTATCTATCTATCTATCTATCTCTATCTATCTATCTATCTATCTATCTATCTATCTATCTATCTGTCTCTACCTATCTATCTATCTATCTATCTATCTATCTATCTATCTATCTATCTATCTCTATCTACCTATCTATCTGTCTGTCTCTATCTATCTATCTATCTATCTATCTATCTATCTATCTATCTATCTACCTATCTATCTGTCTGTCTCTATCTACCTATCTATCTATCTATCTATCTATCTATCTATCTATCTATCTCTATCTACCTATCTATCTGTCTGTCTCTATCTATCTATCTATCTATCTATCTATCTATCTATCTATCTATCTATCTATCTATCTATCTATCTATCTACCTATCTATCTGTCTGTCTCTATCTACCTATCTACCTATCTATCTACCTATCTATCTGTCTGTCTGTCTGTCTGTCTGTGTAATACATCTCTGGATGTAGATTATTCAATTTCATTTAAAAACATTATGTAAAGAATGTGTGTGTGTGTGTGTTGCCCTGTGAAGGACTGGCGCCCCCTCCAGGGTGTATTCCCGCCTTGCGCCCAATGATTCCAGGTAGGCTCTGGACCCACCGCGACCCTGAACTGGATAAGGGTTACAGATTATGAATGGATGGATGAAAATTATGTAAATTCAAAGAGCCGTTTACTCAGTGTTTAAATTTGATCAATGAGATTATTATTAATAATATTTTAATTTGCATATTGTAATTTATAACATTAAAATAAGTATAAGTGCAGGTAGCATGTTCATATTCACAGTTAAAATATACAGGAAGTGCATCAGTGAAATACAATACACTCAAAAGTGGATAAAAATCATCACTGGGGTCTTTTCTCTGTTAAACATTTCTTATTATTTTTAAATGAATGGCAGCAGGAGGATTCTCTGATTGATTTCTGAAGCTCTACTTGAGGAAGAATATCCATCCAACACCTAATTTACCCAATGCTTCGTTTAGTGAAGATCCGTTGTGCTGAAGGTGAAATGTAACAAACCCATGCAATGAATCTGGCACCAAAGAGAAGCCAAATGTTGTTCTACTGTGGAGCTGAAGTGATAGCAGCTGGATCTGAACATAGGGTTGTTTTATAGTGTCAGTGTCGTCTTGAATTTACTTGAATCTTCTCAAATGTAAAAGTAAAACACTTATTTTTCATCCTACTTTTCTTCATGAGAAATGATGTATACGTTTATTATATTATTACTCTGACAAGAAAAGATAAACATAACAGTGTGTGTGTGTGTGTGTGTGTGTGTGTGTGTGTGAGATGCAGTGTGTCTACGCTCCTGCAGTGTAGAGGCGAAGCTGCAGCCTTTTGGACACTCCCCCTCCACTCCTATTTGCTGACATCCGCCACCTCCCTCCCCTTCCTCATTAGTATTCAGGTAGTGCAGTCTGTAAGAAGGACATAGAGAGAGAGAGAGAGAGAGAGAGAGAGAGAGAGAGATTTACATATAGGTAGAGGAAGCTGCAAATAGGAAGAGGCAAAGGAATAGAGAGAGGCACCTAGGACTGGAGAGAGAGAGAGAGAGAGAGAGAGAGAGGGAGGGAGGGAGGGTTTGGGAGACCTAAGGCTGCGTTGTGGAAAGAGGGAGAAGGAGAAGAAGGCAAGTGTAGCTGCAGTGTGGAAGAGAGAGAGAGAGAGAGAGAGAGAGAGAGAGAGGGAGGGAGAGAGAGGGAGGGAGGGTTTGGGAGACCTAAGGCTGCGTTGTGGAAAGAGGGAGAAGGAGAAGAAGGCAAGTGTAGCTGCAGTGTGGAAGAGAGAGAGAGAGGGAGGGAGGGAGAGAGAGAGTGTGAGCTTGACTGGATTTCCCCTACAGCCAGCATCTGGACGTAAGCAGAGGACAGGAGGGCAGCCTGCAGATTCTACTATACTACTGCATCTCGTGCGTGCATGTGTGTGTGTGCCGCCCTCTCAGGGCCAGGCGTGCTAAGGCGGCTGGCGGGCGCGAGTGCGCGTGCCAGAGCGCGAGCATGTGTACGTGTGCGTGAGTGTGAGAGCGTGTGTGTGTTGCGTGTGGCCGCGTGTGTGTATGCGTGTCTTTCTCGTCGCGGCGGTTGGTGAAGCATTGCCCAGTATATGGATAGGAGCTCACTGTTTCAGCTCATTCAGGAGCAGGTAAGCACCACGGGGTTGCTATGGTTACAACCTCTCCTCTACGTCTCTGTGTGTGTGTGTGTGTGTGTTTGTTGCCAGAGCGACAGAGATGGAGGGATGCGGATGAGGACAGTCAGAGATGGAGACGTGTCTGTGTGTGAGTGTACGTGTGTGAGACTGTGTGCTGATGATGAAAACACACTCTCACAGTGTCTACGCTGGTCTAGCACCACACTAAAGGCTGACACAGAGGCTGCCATTAGACGAGGGGACTGACCGCCGCTCCAGCCTAGCCTCGGTCATCCCAGAGGCCGCCTGGCTTCGGCATGAATCACCGCTGCGAAAGCACTGAAACGAGTGCATGAGCGATGCCCCCAGGCCCTTCTCTCCTCCTCCCGAACTAACAAGCTCATCTGTGAGGGACCACAGTCAGCGGCAGGGCATCGTATGATGCAAGTCTGATTTATTTCATTTGGCTGTCATGTTCGAGGGGGCCTGCCTGTGGCTCATGAGCCAGCTCTGACCCTCTGAGAGCGCCTGGTTGGACCATGAATGAATTTGACTCTATCCCTATCACCACGGAACCACAACTGTGGAGTTCTCTTTTGCATTCATTGACTGGAGATGAATAGAGATGTTCGGGACCGACTGATATATCATTTCTGCTAATGTTTGCTTGTGGTTTTTCAGTGTTGTTGAAAATGTGGCAATAATTACCATCATTTATTGTGATTATTAAAATAGAATAATTATGATCATGATAATGCACCACACTTTGTGTCACAACATTGCAGAGATCCAGAATCACAGCCTCCCAAATGTAGGGCCAAAACCTGTGGTCAAAGTACCACAAGGATCAAACCCTACAGCATCGTTCTCCCCCTATCTAAACAGCCCTGTTCAGAATGCCCGCTTTCAGCGCCTGTTCCTTTAAATGATAATGAGCCGCTCGCTGTTCACCCCGACCCCGAGCGCACAGCAGTGAGGAGCGAGGAGCAGAAGCTCTGGTTTTTAGCTGTTTTCGCTCTGTTCTCTTTCTTCTCCGTTTTTACTCAGTGCTCTTATTTCTCCGCGCTCGTTGTGTCTGTTTTGCTGAGTTTGATCTCGTCTTTGCGCTCTCACATAAACACGGGTCCAGCGCTGTGATTGGACAGACTCAGACGAGGGGGCGGGGCCATTCTAAAGTCTCTGCACTTGACGTCAGAAGCAGAGTCGAATCAGAACGACCATGTTTTCTTATTTAAGCAGCGCACAGAAAACTGACTGTGACATTTAATAGAAGTAAACTGATAGGAAATCCAAAAACTGCAAATCCACTTAAATGCTTCATTAAACGTTGCTGTTCTGTGAGCCCCACAGAGGCTGTAGTGAGTGGGGCTCACCGTGGAGCAGTGTTTTACCGTGTGGTGTCGTTCTTCCAAAACAGCGTGACTGCAAAACAAAACCGTCCAGTTTCTGATCAAATGTGTAATGATGAGTTGTTGTCTAATAGCACTCTTCTTAAGTCAATCTGGGTGATTAGGTTTTATATTTATGACAGTAGCGCTCTTCGGTTAGCGTTTCTGCTCTCGTTGTGATGGTCTTTAATACTCTGCACTCATCAGTTCTTTAAAAAATCGTCTACAAAATTTAGGGGCAGCATTCACCGCCATTTTTGTGATTAGATGTGATTATATCTTGCGTTTTCACGGTCTTCAAGTAAATGTCGTTTCATTGTCATACGCTCAGATCGGATTAAGCAGCCGTGCCGGACGTTTTAGTTTCCAGTGACTGAACATAAGACTGTTGTAAACCAGTTTGGTGCTGCAGAGCGTGAACACCAAATCAGAGTGGTGCAGGATGTGATTTCTCTTTTTCAAAGCCATGTTTTAACCACTTCACAAGGTCCAGCGGTAACAGATACTCCAGCAGTTACCAACAACCCACGCACCCATATCCTTACTCCAGACACAAGCTCACACCTCTACCACACCGTCAGTGTCACTGCTGCTCTGAGAACTCCCGAATCACATCTGGACAACAGCTGTCCTGGGCTCAGAAACTGACCAGTGACAAAAGAAGCTGAGGTCTGATGGCAAATTGTGAACGGCAACAGATGAGCTTCGGTCTTTAATTATACACCTGTGCAGTGCAGTTATGATGATGGAGCTCATAAAGGGGCCGGTCAGAGCCAGTGCTGTTCTAGTGGATGGAGAGTGTGTCTTGTTAAGAAGAGTTAACAGATCTGGAAGCACGCTGTCAGTCGGATCATTTATGTGTGGGACTGGAAGATCTGTTTTAGTGACCAATCAAATGAATGGAACTTAAGCAGGAGGCTGGGTTCTGGAGAATGTTCAGTGCAGAAATGACTGAAGTCTATAAGGAGCTGTTAGTGGCTGAACTGCAGGACGCTGGAACACAGGACAGACCGGACACATTAAGAATAACAGACTCAAATCTGTTAGATTAAGAAAGAAGAATTAAGGAAGTATATCTGCTCCATCAGTAGTTCCATTTCTTTCACATGATTAAGAACTGTGTTTTATTTTCTGCCAAATTTTGAATAGAGAGAGAGAGACAGATAGATAGATAGATAGATGATAGATAGATAGACAGACAGATAGACAAAGAGATAGATAGACAGACAGACAGATAGAGAGACAGAGAGATAGAAAGACAGATAGATAGACAGAGAGACAGATAGATAGAGAGATGGATAGAGAGACAGACAGACAGACAGACAGATAGATAGACAGAGAGACAGATAGATAGATAGACAGACAGAGACAGATAGAGAGACAGACAGACAGATAGATAGATAGACAGATAGATAAATAGAGAGACAGACAGACAGATACATAGATAGATAGATAGACAGAGAGACAGATAGATAGACAGACAGACAGATAGATAGATAGATAGATAGATAGACAGATAGACAGAGAGATAGACAGACAGACAGACAGATAGATAGAGAGACAGACAGACAGATACATAGATAGATAGATAGACAGATAGATAGATAGACAGACAGACAGATAGATAGAGAGACAGATAGATAGATAGATAGACAGACAGACAGACAGACAGACAAATAGATAGATAGAGAGAGAGAGACAGACAGACAGATAGATAGATAGATAGATAACTTTATTGATCCCTGAGGGTAATTGTGTTGTCACAGCAGCACAGAGAACATCAAGGATACTACGTGTGTTGTCGCTGTCCAATTAAAATCATATATCTCCCAAAATAGTGACTTTACAGGAGAAGGGAAAAAACGTAAAGGATTAGTTCACTATTATAATCAAAAAACACTTTTTAAAAATAAAATTCAGAAGACGTTTCCTCCCCATTTGCTGCTCTCCAGTCGTTTTGTTTTGGAAACTAGTCTGATGTGTTTACAAAGCCCCAGTGTCTGGGTAAAAAAGAAACAAACAAAGTGTCTCAGTGCGGTACGCTAGGCTTTCTCTCTCTCTGCTCACAGCACAGAAACGACATCTGGAGGTTTTTAGACAACAGACAGACATTGAATGTTGAAAAGCACAAACAGAAATGAGGATGTTGCTCTGTTCCTGCTCTGTATGTGGGTAACATTGACTTATTTTTGCTGTGTCTGATCACCTAAGGTGGAAATTTCCAAGCTCAGGAGATGGCTAACTGCATTAGCGACAGTGCTACGAAACTAAATAACTCGAGTTACAAATGGGTGAATAAAAACTTACAGACAAGTTACACTTCAGCCGCCTACAAACAACCGTCGAGCACACGGTTCCACCTTTAACAATGCTTAGCTTCTGAAAGTAAACACCCAGAGAGAACTGTTTACCTACAAACTTCGGTAAACGTAGCTCCCTCTAACCTTCAGTGAAAGTCAATGTAAAAAGATCTTATTAAAAGAGTGAATTTGGGGTGTTTTTATTGGTCCATTCATCACGCAGCGTTCACACAGTGTGAAGGACAGCTGCTCCGTTTGAGGTTGGACTCCTGTGGCCAGTCCATTGTTCTAAAGACACGGTCAGCTAAGTTTGAGCTTCCTGTATTTTATCCCGTTCTTGTCAGACCCTCTTGGCTGTCTGAGTTGGGCCTGATTACAGATGTAGTTGGAGGCGGAGTCTGAGCCTGATTGGTAGTGGTGACACACCGGTGATTTAAAAGGCTCTTCAGCGTGGCACAGGGCCATCAGGTTTGTTCTTTCCTTGTGTTTTTCCTGTGTGTTTGTTGCGGGAGCGTTTCGGGGACGTGAGGCTTGTTCCAGATTTGGCTCCAGCCCTCGGAGGTTGTTTTATTTAACTGTCTGTGTGGATTACACACTATTTTTGCTACTATCCTCACTCATCGCCTGCCTTATTGCCTCGTCATGGGCGGGTCAGCAAGGGACCCTTGACCCACTTATATACATCCTTTCAGACCCATAGGGTTGAGTGTGGACCTTCTTCCGTCTCAGAAATAAAAGCTTTAAATCCTTTCTTACTATTTTTCTCGTACGTGAAGAACACTGTGCACCGAAGCCCTGCCTCTCTCATGTGGACGGTGTGTGTAGTAACACCAGTGCTGGTGTTGAGAGGTGTGTGTACGTTCGTTCTTATCTGATGTTTGCTGATGTTCAGAGAACAGTTTGACTGACACTTAGATTGGCACGTCGATCAGTCTGAAGAATGAGATCAATTCAGCCCTCCTGAGGAGAGTGGGTCATACCAGACTCATCAATTACAAATGTGTGTGTGTGTGTGTGTGTGTGCAGCCCAGTGTGTCAGTTGCGAGAGCAGCCTGTTTCTCTGGAACAGCGTGGGTGTGCGCCATATGCATTTGTCTGTGTATGTGTGATTCATGCAAAGACTGGTAATTTCACTGTGATGCTGTGGGTGTGTGCCCATACATAGACAATTGAGCATGGCTGGTGTGTAAGAGAGTGTGTGTGTGTGTGTGTGTGTTTAGATTTAGGGTTGCTGTTTCACTGAGTTTATGAGATTTCTTTTGGAGGAAGCAGTGCTGAGATCAGGCTCTTTCTGGCTGTAAAACGCGTGTATGCACTCACACACACACACACACACACACACACACACACACACACACACACACACTGATACACCGTGCTGGTGCTGGCTATTGCTGAGAAAAGCTAAGTAGATGGTGACTGATTGTGGACTGCAGTTGGTGGACCCTGTGAAAAAGGAAAGACGTGTCCTCAGATTTAATCAAACATGATTGGTTTCATTAAACAGCCAATTACACATAATTAAATGTAATTATTGCAAATGTAATTATGTAATATTTATGTGTAATTATTGAAGGTAATGACAAAATGTTTCCTTTAGTTTCTTGGTGTTATTGGTTTGGCGTTATTGGTTCTTTATGTTTCTGTTTTAAATTCTTGTTTTTGTTTGTCACGGATAATCTCACTCATAAACAATCACTCACTCGCACTGGCACTATTTCTCACATACTCAATCACACTGAAGGACAACTCCAAGAGGGGGCGCTAATGCACTCAGCATCAATGACACCCTTTTGGAGGGTAACCGTCCCAGGGGCTTCTCCTCACTGGCGTGGTTCGGTAAAGAGTCACATTGTGGGTTCAAGTTTGTGAGTTTGTGTCTCTCTGTGAAGGACTGGCGCCCCCTCCAGGGCGTGTTCTTGCTTTGCGCCCATTGGCTCTGGGTAGGATACAGACCCACCTCGACCCTGAACTGGACAAGGGTTACAGAGAAGGTACGGGGGGTGTTACTGTGGTTGACCGTCGTGAGTCTCAGGAGTATGTACTGAAATTATTATATACTTTTTAACGGAAGTGTCTAGCGATCTACTAATTTAGAATAAAGTAAAGTGAACAGCACAACGCCGACAGGGGGGGACTATCTTTACCCTTCTAACTTAGCTTTGATGGTGTTTAAATAAATAATTAACTGCAAATAGCCGACATAAAACAAGTACAGAGGAGCAGTTAGGGTGTCGTTTGTCTCCATAGGCCTCATTTGCGCAGTGCTAGCCAATTCTCACTGGCTTTTATTCCTTATTAGAGACTTGTTAGCATTTCTTCCTCATGTTTTCTTCTCTAAATGAAGTAAATAACTAACGGAATCCGCTGTGAATCCAGCAGCGGAAGAGTGTCGTTTCAGGACCCGTGTGAATGGGCAGTCAAGCTTGTGTTGTTCAAAGACATCCATTAACCGAGAGTTGTGTGTGAGGATAAAAAGGGCGCTGTTGCATATATTTGCCTAAAATATATGGACTATTAGCATTGCTTGTTCAGGCACCATCTGCGCGTACAGAAAGCGAGGGAGGGAGAGGAGTCCTCTCATGACCCAGAATCCTTTGCCAGAGAGGGAGAGCGTCTCTGGTGATGGAGGGACGATCCGCTGGGGGAGAGATAGCCTCCGAAAATTAAACCGTTCAACTGCTTTACACTGGTCCGAGCTTAGGCTTGTGTTAAACTTAAAGGTGATGTTCATGATTTATTTCAAAACACATTGTTTATAAAATTCTGAGTGTGTTTCCTCTCCATGTGCTGCTCTGCAGTCGGTTTGCGCTGGAAACCGCTCTAATGTGTTTACGAAGCCCCAGTGTCTGTAAATGGGTAAAAAAACAAAGCGTCTGGGTCCGGTGCTAGGCTTTCTCTCTCTCTGCTCACGGCAGAGAAACGACACACACACACACACACACACACACACCTGTAGACAGTTTCACACACTCACTCTGTCATTCACACACACACACACACACTCACTCTGTCATTCACACACACACACACACACACACACACAAACACACCTGTAGACAGTTTCACACACTCACTCTGTCATTCACACACACACACACACACAAACACACCTGTAGACAGTTTCACACACTCACTCTGTCATTCACACACACACACACACACACACACACACTCACTCTGTCATTCACACACACACACACACACACACTCACTCTGTCATTCACACACACACACACACAAACACACCTGTAGACAGTTTCACACACTCACTGTCATTCACACACACACACACACACACACACACAAACACACCTGTAGACAGTTTCACACACTCACTCTGTCATTCTCACACACACACACACACACACACACACACCTGTAGACAGTTTCACACACTCACTCTGTCATTCACACACACACACACATAAACACACCTGTGGACAGTTTCACACACTCACCCTTTCATTCACACACACACACACATAAACACACCTGTGGACAGTTTCACACACTCACCCTTTCATTCACACACACACACACATAAACACACCTGTGGACAGTTTCACACACTCACTCTGTCATTCACACACACACACACACATAAACACACCTGTGGACAGTTTCACACACTCACTCTGTCATTCTCAAACACACACACACACACACTCTCACCAGGTCACTCACACACACTTTCACACACACTCACTACTTATGGCTTAAAACATTGTTTATTCAAAAAATACTTACATTTAAAAGGATCTCGCTCTTTTGTCACTTTGTAGACACTGTTTATTTCACTGTAAATAGTCATTTTATTCCATGAAAAATAATGTAAACATGAAGCAGTGTGAAAGCAGTGAGTGAAGAGTTTATTGGGCACTGTGTTCATTATGAGCTCCATCAGGAAAAAGTGCTGCAGAAGGCTGTGATGCATTTGTTTTGTTCTTGGGGACAATGTTGTGCCCAAAACTATGTGTGACGTTTGGTCTAGAACATGTTCCTCAAACCTTTTAGACCAACTACCACCCGTTATCAGACCAAACGCTCCAAGTACCACCTGTGAATTTCACCACACAAACATGTGGCCCCTGGTCCTTCCTCTGTGCCGGGGACATGATGCAAAATCTTGCTTGAATTTTTGCATGTTTTTGTTGCTTTTTATTTACTTGAAATATGCTTTATACAAAATTATCTCAAGTATTTACTAAAATTATAGAGAGAATATAGAGGAATAACTATAGGCTGAATGTTTTAAACACAATTATACATTTATGAGAACATATAAAATTTAGGGGCAATAAATGTTTTGAAAACAGTGTGGCGCTGGGAGCAGGTCACAGCGGCTCTCGGCGCTTGTAGCAGTAGGTGGTGAAGGAGGCGCGGCGCTGTGTTAAACCTTGTGCTGTGATGTGAAGAACGGCCATGTTTTCCTTCAGCTGAGTGTTTTCTTCTATGTTGTCTTCACATGTACCGAATTCTCACTTAGTTTTTCCGTATTTCTGCCTTTGGATTTAGTCCTTCTGTGCTCCGGAGTATTTCTCGAGCTTCGTCTCGGCTTGTTTTTCTCGTTAATGCTTTGCCCTTTTTATAATAAAATCCAAATTTCAATAGCCTTTGCTCACATCCAGTAAACAACAGAAACTGGGCTTTCTTTATATGGATTTCTCAAAAAATTGGGGGAAAAAAAGTGGAGGAATGCTGCCCCCTATCTGCCGTTTCTTTACAAACGTAATGAACTTCGGTGTATGCGTAGCACGTTGTATTTTTCTACAAAAACAAATGAATTTCATTGGGGCGTAATTCGGAAAACTGTGAAACGTTATGCAATTTATGCATAAAAACTTTAGATTTTATTAAGTAGCACATATTTCACTGTCATTTGGCGTACCACCTCTTGCTGCTTCACGTACCACTAGTCGTACGCGTATCACAGTTTGAGAACCACTGGTTTAGATGATTTAAAGATGGGGATTTCAATGTTAGCCACTGGGAACGTGGCGCATTATTACTTCATTTTTAGGTTATTTTTTGTTGAAACAAAAGAGAATTGTCGGGACTAATACTCCAGTTACGATAAAATAACAAAAGAGTGGAGAATGTTTAAATTATACACAGAAATGCCTTACGACAGATTGGTACACCTGATAGAGTTGTTCTTGTTCAAACTTGTGAGCTGTGTTATACACGTTGTGCTTTCCGTTGTGTGTGTAGTTGTATCATTTACCCGTTTCTTGTACGATGTCTTCTTTTCTGGGTAACGTCACCATGGAACTGAACGGAACTGATGCTACACTGACTTTGCCCCATGCTGAAAGCACTGTGTTGGCCATAAGCCTAGCGCTTTCAGCCTAAAGCTCAAAGAAGTGAAAGGCTAACAGCTCTCAAGACTTGGCTCCTGTTTAATGGTGCTGGCGGATATTGGAGTGTGTCTTAGCTTTTAGCGAAAGCAGCTATGTTAATCCCAAACATATATGACTATGCTAATCCAAAACATGAATATGATACAGATCCCTCACTCCCACGTCCTGGTGATTCTCCTTCTGCTGAAGTCTTCCTGTCTTCTGCCACTGATACTCTGGCATTAACCTCGTGGTAATCACACCCCGTGTGCATGTTGTTGATTTTATTCCCGCCATGCTCTGGAGGGAGCGCCCTCAGCCATACGGAGTTTGTCTGCTGCAGCCATGGAAACTGTGCGGATCGGTTTTGGGCCGCTTTAATAGACCACCGGCCCGCCAGAACAAAAGCAGCATTCACACTGAGAGAGATCAGACGGTCGGGCACATCGCAAACCTGCCGGCGCGCGTCTGATCTCTGAAGTCAGTGCCTTCTGAAAGGTCTGTGTGGCTTTGGTTTGATGTTAGCTTGTCTTTATTGTAGATATTAGCTTTTGATTGTGGTGGTTTAGCACATCCTTCTACACACACACACACACACACAGGTGCTTGTATTCATGTCTTTGTGGGCTGCTCCGTATTCATCAGTGTGTCTGTAGCTAACAGCTATTGCACTGCACATGACACACTGTCTATGATTGTGGAGACACTCTGTTCTCTATGGTTTGTTTATGTTCAGAAGCGCCATGTCTTTTAATGTGGAATGGTGTGTCTGAGTAGAAAAACCACTGTTGTTTGTACGCGGCTGAAGTGTAATTGTCTGTAAACTCAGAAACTCATTTGTAACTCGTGCTGTTTTTTCTGTATTTACTTTTAGCGCTCTCCCGACTTTAGAGTCAGTTCCATTTACAGCAAAAATAAGTCTATTACCCCCCTATGGAGCAGGAATAGAGCAACATCCTCATCTCGGTTGGTGCTTTTCAGCGTTTGGAGTCTCTCCGTTGTCTAAAAACCTCCAGATGGCG
>NC_089809.1:39533838-39561338 GCF_029633855.1 Hoplias malabaricus
AAATAACCATTTTATTAAATTGACGGAAAAACCCGAGCTCTCTACGGAAATTCTTGAACGCGACCGTGACGTCACTGGTGGACAACAGCTGAACAACGCCGCGGTAAAACACCGTTATGACTGACTGTTATGACAGTATCTAGATAAATAACCAACATTATTCATGACAATAGCCTAGCAATAAGCTAAACTCAAATTTAGAGGTACCGTTATTCTTGTAAATGTGATCGAAGTCGAACTCGAATTCATCCGACACTATAAACCTCCGTAATGCAGCTACGTAGCCGAGTATAATCTGAGACACCGAGTTTAGCGAGTCAAGCTAACGTTAACTAACACCAACTAAAACAGGCGAAGTGAGTGTCCTTACTCTGTTTACCTCCATGTTACAGAGGCTCTTGAACACCTTTCGTTTGTGTCCTTACATGCCCATATTGTTGGAAAAGCGCCAGTGAAATGAGCTACAGATAACGGAGTGAGCGGAGGGTCCTTTCCAAAGTGCCCGTTTAAAGTTGACAAATTTAGTCCATTTTCTGGATATTTTGGGATCTTTGGGCCATTTGTTCACAGATGTCCCACTGTACATTGAATGATTGCAGCCAAAAACAACACACCTTTTCCTCATTTTGCATTAAATTAAGTGCAGCTTCTAGAGTGTTGTCCACCATCTACGTCACAGGCAAGACGCCTATTAGAGTTTCCCAACACCGCTGGGGGGGGGGACCAACGGTCTTTTAAACCTTATTCCTTCAATTACTAAGAAATAACATGTTTTCTGACGATCAATAAACACAAGTTAGGAACTCAAACTCCACTGTATTTATTTGTGTGAAACTTTCATAGAGCTGCTGCTTAGTCTTTAAAAAGTCCAGCTTTGGTTCGCAGCTCAGTCAAACTCTAATATGCCAATGCTCTCTCTCTTTCTCTCTCTCTCTCTCTTTCTCTCTCTCTCTCTCTCTCTCTCTCTCTCTCTCTCTCTCTCTCAGCCAGTTCATGATTTTTAAAATCACATTTAAATGATGATATCTCTGTATGTACTTTGTCTATCTTCATGCAACAAACATGCAGCACAAAGCCTGTACTTCTGACTGAAATTAGCGTCAGAAATAGGCAGTGCTCAGTGTAACTTTGATCTTTCCTGAGGTTTTGCGAATCCTGAGGGTTACAGGTGTTTGTTTTTTAACTTTATTCTGTTCAGTAAGAAGTCGTAGTTCTGTGTGAAAAACAAGGTTTAAATAAATTCCAGTGGGCGGGGCTCGAAAATATTTTCACCTACAAAAGGGGGCGCATTGCAGAAAATGTTTGGGAATGACGTTACACACACACACACACACACACACACCCGTGTTTTAAATTACAGGCTGTAAAAATTCTAGCCGCATTTATGTGATATATACCAGGGTTTTTCAACCACTGAGCCTCTGAACAAAAGTGGGCCAGAAATCACACTGTAAGTGGTCTTTAAGCTCGGGCTGAATGGGAGCCAGTGGTCTGTAGTGGGCCATCAATGGCACTTTATTGTAAACATGTTGTGGGTCCACTCTCGGCTGCTCTGGCAAGTGGTTTTCACAGAGGATCCCCAACACAGCCGACGGTGAGCACAGTGAACTTGGCACAGGTTTTTAAACCGACTCCAGGCGTAACTCCAGTGGCTGAGCAGTGGACATGGGAAATCCACGCAGACATAGTGCTTTCCACCAAAATAAAACTGGTTCTTAAACTTCTAAATCCTGATTCTTAGATCCTTGGTGCTCTCCAGCGAACCAGCCCCCCATGTTTTGATGACCAAGTATACGTCATCAGCAGGGGGCGCTGTGGGGCGCTCGGTTCCAAAGCTGTAGAGAAATGGACAGAGTCATTGTTTATTATTTGTTTACAGTAAGTTCAGGTCATAGTCAAATAAACAGCGGAGAATAGCAGGCAACACAAAGCCAACTCTCCTCGTCACAATAAACGCAACCCCAGAAACACACACAGACGGAGCAATTTCCTGTTTTATTTCCTTTTATTTATTCTGTAACACAACGTCCGTACAGCTCCACTGCGCCATTACACTATATTTCAGGCTCTGAGCTCTTTCTGGAGCTTCTTTATCTTGACTCGCCCACAGACGCCGTCACGGTCACGGCAGGAGAACCCTCTGTTCTTTGGTTCCAGCTGGAACAAAGCTTTCACGTTTGGGAACCAACTGATGTGGGTGGGAACGCCCCAAATGGTTCCAAATTAGGTTCAAGAACAGGAACCATTCAGGGCCCAGTTTCCCAAAAACAAATTAGTGTTAAGATAATCTTAACAGGGAGAGAGAGTTCAGTGTGATGTCTGTTTTATATGTGGTTTTTATTCTGTGATTCTGTGGTAGAGCAGAGAACATAAAAGTATCACACAGTTATAGTTCCAAAGTGTGTGTGTGTGGTTGTTCCAGTGTTTGAAAACTGTTAATGAAATTCTTTTTTTAAGAAAGTTCATAACACCTGCATAATTTTAATGCAATCAAACCCTCACAGAAATGTTGTTTCAACATCTGGTTTAAACCCTTCTAAGAAAAGTAGATGCTCTTAGAGCAGAAAAAGGTGCCCGTGACCCGTTAATTACCTTCATTTCAGAAGAAATGCTGGAGGACAGTGTGTCCACAAACTTTAGGACACAGTTTTAGCAGCTGCCGATAAACTGCCCTGAAATCCATGCTCACACACACACACACACACACACACACACACACACATATATATATATACATACACACACACACACACACACACACACACACACACACACACACATACATATATACATACACACACACACACATACATATATACATACACACACATACAAACATACAGTGAGCACTGAGTCATAGAGTGAATCACATACTGTATACACATACATACATCCTCTCTCTCTGTCTTTCTTTCTCTCTCTCTCTCTCTATCTCTCTCTGTCTTTCTCTCTCTCTCTCACTCTCTCTCTCTCTCTGTCTCTGTCTTTCTCTTTCTCTCTCTCTCTCTCACTCTCTCTCTGTCTTTGTCTTTCTCTCTCTCTCTCTCTTTCTCTCTCTGTCTCTGTCTTTCTCTCTCTCTCTCTCTCTCTCTCTCTGTCTCTGTCTTTCTCTCTCTCTCTCTCTCTCTCTCTCTCTCTCTGTCTCCCTCACTCTCCCTCTCTCTATCAGACTCATTCTCACTCTCTATCTGTCTCTCTCTCTCTGTCTTTCTCCCTCTCTCTATCTCTCTTTCTCTCTCTCTCTCTCTCTCTCTCTGTCTTTCTCCCTCTCTCTCTATCTCTCTCTCTCTCTATCTGTCTTTCTCCCTCTCTCTCTCTCTCTCTCTCTCTCTCCCTATCTCCCTCTCTGTCTCCCTCGCTCTCTCTCTCTAAGTCTCTCTCCCTCCTTTGCTCTCCCTCTCTCTATCACTCTTTCACTCTATCTCTATGTCTCCGTCTCTGTGCCTCTCTCTCTCTCTCTCTCTCTCGAATGGAGAGTGTTTAAATGTTTTTGTTCTGGCATAGAGTATTCAATCACTTTTGCCTAAGGCAAGCATCTCACACACACACACACACACACACACACACACACACACACACAAACTATTTGCTTCCTTTTCTGGCATCATATCGCAGCAATGAACGGGTTTGAGTCGCCATAATGATTTAAACATGAAGTGCGTTTATTTTGGGGGAAAGGAGGAGGAGAAAGAGAGACAGAGGGAGAAGAGGAGGGGGTGAACTTTCATTTTAAAGGGATTTGGATGAAATGTTGAGCAAATCTGGGTCAGTGAAGAGAAGGAGACGAGCGGTGGGGATGTGGAGAGAGAGAGAGAGAGAGAGAGAGAGAGAAGGTTGTAAAGGATAGATTAATACATACACACTATCTGACTAGAATGTTATGGTTGACTGATATGCAGGGGTTTCCTGCAGCTGAGGTTACGGGTCTCGTGTTGTGTGGGTGTCTCTGTCCATTTTAGATGTTGGAGAGTGCATCTCCTCTTCTCTTTAGTTAATATATGCAGAGCTTTATGATACTGCTGCCTTATCACAGTTTTCCAGAGACACACACACACACACAGAGTACAGTACAGCACACACACACACACACAGAAACACACACACAAATGTAGACCTTAGCCTTGGGACAGTATTCATTATTATTGAGTATTATTGACTATAGCAGTCATTTAAAGACGAGGCGATGCTGTATAAAGGTTTGTTCGTTCTCACTCCACCTCGGTTTCGTCTAATCCTTCATTAAAAGTGAAAGTGTTATAACCGTCGTGATGGGGTTTTATTGCGTAGTGTTTTGAAGAAGGGTTTGGTGTTGACTTGTTTTGGGAGGTGTGAGTGTGTGATGCTGGCCGACCCCGGCAAAGTCACATGAGCTCCATCTGTAACGACAGCCTCTTCTCCCAGTCTCTGTTATTCACACAAGTCCAAATCCCGTTTGGTTTTTCTCATCATTTACTGCAAAGTCTACAATTTTATGTACAGCACTGTGAAAAGCATGGTGCCTGTGTACATTTATAATAATAATAATAATAATAATAATAATAATAATAATAATAATAATCCATAATGATTTTTCAAGATACTCAGTCGCTTTACAAACAAAAACAATCAGGGAAACCAAAGTAAATAAGAACATTAACGTCTGTAAAATGCAGTTAGAGCTGGACGATACGGGCAGAATTTATATCACAATATATTTCTTATTTTCTGTCAATGTAACTCCGATATTGATATGAACAATAAAAAAAGCTAATTTAGGATGTTGGATGGTGTCGTAGAGAATGCTGTTGCAGTAATCACTTCTGGATCACAATTTTATTCATTCATTCATCCATTATCTGTAACCCTTATCCAGTTCAGGGTCGCGGTGGGTCCAGAGCCTACCTGGAATCATTGGGCACAAGGCAGGAATACACCCTGGAGGGGGCGCCAGTCCTTCACAGGGCAACACACACACTCACACATTCACTCACACCTACGGACACTTTTGAGTCACCAATCTACCTACCAACGTGTGTTTTTGGAGTGTGGGATGAAACCGGAGCACCCGGAGGAAACCCACGCAGACACAGAGAGAACACACCACACTCCTCACAGACAGTCACCCGGAGGATGACTACTGACGTGCAGACTGACCAATTAAATGTTTACAGAGAAGGTTATCAACCAATAACGGTAGCTCTACAGTCAGACCGTCCAATCAGAAGATTTTAGGCTACTTCACCACGCCCCCTTCTCACTCAAGCGAACCAATCGGAGTAGGGGAGGGCGGGACTAGTTTGTGAACGGAACGCTTCTCGAAGTTGCCGACTCTGGGGATCAAACCAGCCACCTTCCCGTTACACTTTACATTTTTAATAAACAAAAAGCAAGAATTACAATATAGTACCGTTATTTTTTAGGCTGTGCTTTGCTGCAGAAAACATAGTAAATAGTAAAAAGCCTCTATAAACATTCACCTGCGTATAAAAATATAAAAAGCTAATATAATCAGATCATTACAAATAAAGATGTAGCCTTACTCCATTTACTGGAATAATATTAATAAATATCCAGCACAATTTAATAAATAAGGGCGGCATGGTGGCGCAGCAGGTTAGTGTTGCAGTCACACAGCTCCAGGGACCTGGAGGCTGTGGGTTCGATTCCCGCTCCGGGTGACTGCCTGTGAGGAGTGTGGTGTGTTCTCCCTGTGTCTGTGTGGGTTTCCTCTGGGTGACTGTCTGTGAGGAGTGTGGTGTGTTCTCCCTGTGTCTGCGTGGGTTTCCTCTGGGTGACTGTCTGTGAGGAGTGTGGTGTGTTCTCCCTGTGTCTGTGTGGGTTTCCTCCGAGTGACTGTCTGTGAGGAGTGTGGTGTGTTCTCCCTGTGTTCGTGTGGGTTTCCTCCAGGTGACTGTCTGTGAGGAGTGTGGTGTGTTCTTCCTGTGTCCGCGTGGGTTTCCTCCGGGTGACTGTCTGTGAGGAGTGTGGTGTGTTCTCCCTGTGTCTGTGTGGGTTTCCTCCGGGTGACTGTCTGTGAGGAGTGAGGTGTGTTCTCTCTGTGTCTGCGTGGGTTTCCTCCGGGTGACTGTCTGTGAGGAGTGTGGTGTGTTCTCCTTGTGTCTCTGTGGGTTTTCTCCGGGTGACTGTCTGTGAGGAGTGTGGTGTGTTCTCCTTGTGTCTCTGTGGGTTTTCTCCGGGTGACTGTCTGTGAGGAGTGTGGTGTGTTCTCCCTGTGTCTGTGTGGGTTTCCTCCGAGTGACTGTCTGTGAGGAGTGTGGTGTGTTCTTCCTGTGTCCGCGTGGGTTTCCTCCGGGTGACTGTCTGTGAGGAGTGTGGTGTGTTCTCTCTGTGTCTGCGTGGGTTTCCTCCGGGTGACTGTCTGTGAGGAGTGTGGTGTGTTCTCTCTGCGTCTGCGTGGGTTTCCTCCCGGTGACTGTCTGCGAGGAGTGTGGTGTGTTCTCTCTGTGTCTGCGTGGGTTTCCTCCCGGTGACTGTCTGTGAGGAGTGTGGTGTGTTCTCTCTGTGTCTGCGTGGGTTTCCTCCGGGTGACTGTCTGTGAGGAGTGTGGTGTGTTCTCCCTGTGTCTGCGTGGGTTTCCTCCGGGTGACTGTCTGTGAGGAGTGTGGTGTGTTCTCCCTGTGTCTGTGTGGGTTTCCTCCGGGTTACTGTCTGTGAGGAGTGTGGTGTGTTCTCCCTGTGTCCGTGTGGGTTTCCTCCGGGTGACTGTCTGTGAAGAGTGTGGTGTGTTTTTCCTGTGTCCGCGTGGGTTTCCTGCAGGTGCTCCGGTTTCCTCCCACAGTCCAAAAACACACGTTGGTAGGTGGATTGGAGACTCAAAAGTGTCCGTAGGTGTGAGTGTGTGAGTGAATGTGTGTGTGTGTGTGTGTGTGTCTGTGTTTCCCTGTGAAGGACTGGCGCCGCCTCCAGGGTGTATTCCCGCCTTGCGCCCACCGCGACCCTGAACTGGATAAGGGTTACAGATAATGAATGAATGAATGAATTTAATTAATAATTAATAATACAGACGGCGGCACGGTGGCGCAGCAGGTAGATGTCGCAGTCACACAGCTCCAGGGGCCTGGAGGTTGTGGGTTCGATTCCCGCTTCGGGTGACTGTCTGTGAGGAGTTGGTGTGTTCTCCCTGTGTCCACGTGGGTTTCATCCGGGTGCTCCGGTTTCCTCCCACAGTCCAAAAACACACGTTGCAGGTGGATTGGCGACTCAAAAGTGTCCGTAGGTGTGAGTGTGTGAGTGAATGTGTGTGTGTCTGTGTTGCCCTGTGAAGGACTGGCGTCCCCTCCATGGTGTATTCCCACCTTGCGCCCGATGATTCCAGGTAGGCTCTGGACCCCCCGCGACCCTAAATTGGATAGGCGGTTACAGATAATGGATGGATGGATAATACAGACTTATATTAAAAAAAATAAGTAGCTTATAAATAAACGTTTGCCTGAAGAATCCTGATCGCTGTGATTTTATTTTGTGTACATTTTTTTTAAATCAAAGATTTTAAAATCTGCAGGTTCCTGTGTTATTCCTGTGTTTGATTTCTTCACAAATGATTAGAATGCCTTTATTACATTCTTACTGATAACTGAATAAGAATGACGTTTACTTCATTCTGAATATCCACGGTGATTATCGCACGATTGTTTATTCATCTGCAGGATTTTTAGGATGCAGGATGTATATTTTGTCCCGGCCCCACACTCACTGCATGAACCGCCTGTGCCTCAGTTTACCGTCATGTTTGAGTGGACACAGCGTACGCAGCTCATTCTCAATCATATTATTCAGTAAGAAATTCAGTTGATCTGCTCTTGATACAGTTTTATTTTCAGGAAATAACTTTAAAAATAAAGAACAGAAGTGTAAGTAAATGTAAGCATAGTGTGTACAGGATTACGGCTGCTGGCGTCACTGTCTACATATCGTCGCTGTCTGTAACGTCCTGTCTCTTTTCCTCACCATGTGCTCATGTAGCACATGGCTCTGGTTGTTGTTATTGTCTCTGCCCTAGTCCCGCCTTAGCTCCGCCCTCTCGTCAGAGTCTCCTTTGTAGTCCTGCCCTCTCGTTATCGTCCCCAGGTGTCCCTTGTCAGTGCTCTGTATATATACACCCCTTTGTTTCAGTGTTCCCTGGTCGGTTCTTGTGTGTGTTTCTCTTTCTCTGCGTCTCCCATGTCTACGCCTGTTCTCAGTTGTCTGTCTGTTCCTGTTTTGTTCGGTGGTTAGTTTGTGAAACTCCTTGCTCGTGTTTTTGTTTTTGGTCCGGTTAAATAAAAGATTCCTTGCGTTTACGTCCACCTGCCTTGTCTGTCCTGCCCAACCGTGACACTGTCCAATAAAATGTTTAGAACACAGCAGCTGTCCTTCACACTGTGTGAACATTTCGTGACGAATGAACCAATAGAAACGCTCCAAAATGATTCTTAATAAATAAATTATATCTTTTTACATTAACTTCCATTGAAAATTCAGAAGGTTTGTCCTTCTCCTGTAAAGTTGCCATATTAGGGGAGATATATATTTTAATTGGAAAGTGAAGATATGAAGCATATTTTCCAAACTGCTGATGATAAAAAGACAGTGCACAGCTCAACACACTTGGAAGAGAGCGCTGACTCCCAAGTGCTGCAGACCGGGCGCCTGTGTTGGTTAGCATCGATCTGGGCGACTTGTAGAAAGAGAGAAGAGAGAAAGAGAGGCCAGATTTAATTTCTCACGTTCTTGAGGAATGCTTGAGGCATCACCAGGGACTGAACTCGCAGATTCACGATAATGGAGCCAAGGTTTAGACAGCTACACCAAGCCGGGAGCCCCTTGCTAACATTCTCTTTCAAGTAAGAAAAAAGGGCAGCTTAAACTACATATCCCAGCATGCATTGCTTTGTTTCCCAGGCAATCAGTGTTTATGGACAGGTGGGAAAATATAATCTTTGCTAGATTTAGACCTAAGTGTGTGTGTGTGTGCTGTATGTAGTGTGTTGAGTGTACCCGTGGATCTTACAGTACAGTAATGATGGGGACTGTCCCATAATCCAACGAAAGATGGAAAGTCTGGGAAATGTTGACTCTTTTTCAAATAGTTTCCTAATCCCTACATAGTGCACTTCACAGACTGTAAAACCATCTAAGCTACACTTACTGCACTACGTTGCACTGTTTTAGTGCTGAAACTGTTATTTTCTGACATACACTGTGCACTACACAGTGTGGAGGGAGATATTAGTTTCACAAATATCTTTTACAAAATTGCAAGACAGCAGTTGCAGCCTGAATTTATGATGTCATACCAACAGTTCATCACATCCTGTTTGTAAAAAACATGTAGTATATTAATGTTGTGTGTACTAGCTTGCCAAATTCATACTAATAAGATAAGTACATAGTATACATTGTAGAGCACTAGTGCATAGTGCACAGTTGGGGCACAGCCTTAACCTTGGTGCACAGAACAGAGAGAATCGAGAAACTTGTTGAAGTGAATAGAGCTGGAATTGATCACTCCACAATTATATTATTGTATTTTTAAACATCAAACTAACTTTAAAATTGAGTGCAAAGAAATGATGACGGAACCTTTTAGTGAGCGTCAGTCAGTGACAGATGTTGTATAATGTATACTGAACTATTGAAAGAGTGTATAAATATAATATTGCTTTTATATTGCAATATGTATTTAATATTGAATTATTGTCCAGACTTCATTTATTTTATTTATTTGTTTGTTATTATTTTATTTTTTTATATTTTCTTATTTTAATTGCTTTTAAATAGTTTTTAATTATCTTTTTAAATTTTAATTCTGCTACTGTAATTTTTTTGAGCTATTATGTAAAGCAGATTTATGTATTGCCAATGTGTACAAAAGATGCTCTCATACAGTACTCTCTCTCTCTCTCTCTCTCTCTCTCTCTCTCTGCATCTTAGCTAAGCAGCAAGCGCTCCAGCAGTTTTCGCCGTGCCATTGCCAATGGGCGTCGCACTCTGCAGCGAGAGATCCTATTGGACGAGACGGGACTGGGCGTGTACAAGCGCTTTGTGCGTTACGTCGCATACGAGATTCTACCCTGTGAGACGGACAGGCGCTGGTACTTTCATCAGAACAGGCTCTGTCCGCCACCGGTCTTCATGGCCATCATCACTATTGTGCAGGTGCATGCACACACACACACACACACACACACACACAGCAACGTACACACAACAATGTAAATACACACCAATAATTTTTATTTCCTTTGGACCTACTCACATCTTTTGAAACATAGGTGTTATCAGTCATGAATATCTGTGTGTGTGTGTGTGTGACAGATTGTGGTGTTTATGTGTTATGGAGTGAGACTCAATAAGTGGGTTCTGCAGACGTATCAGCCCGACTTCATGAAGAGCCCGCTGGTGTATCACCCAGGTCATCGAGCCCAAGTCTGGAGGTTCTTCAGCTACATGTTTATGCATGTTGGGTAAGAAGACCTGCCAAACACACACACACACACTCATACAAACAAGGTAATCACAGTACGGCTACACAGTATATCCAGTGATGAACTTGTAATTCAGCTGGATTTCAGACAAATACGGAGTAAAACAGATGAACGTTTAATGTTAAAGAACAGATCAAAGAAAATATGCCAGGTCAACAACCAAGACATCTCCACACATCAGATCCAAAGAGCAAAACAAAGTAGAGAAATCCAAGTCAAGAGCCAACAAATGAACACAATGAAAAGGAACAGACAAACATTTAAACAACATAAAACACAGGTGAATCGCATCAGAATTCAGGTGACGGAGACCGCCTCCCGTGTCCCTGATTGGATGCAGTGCAAAGGTCCGGTGGCATGTGACTCCCGGAGGAACTCTGGGTATTGAAGTCCACTGTCTCAGCAGTCGTAGACGCAGACACTGATCCGACAGAACCCCGAGGCCCGAGATAAATTTCTCAAAACTCTAAAACCCACCTCTGAACTACTGTTATTTTCTACTCGAGCGCCTGGGGCATTTCTAATAGTGTGTAAGCACTAAGGCAACATTAATGGACAGGCAATTACTTCCTTATTATTTTGGGTTTTTCTAATGTTTCTATGTGTTTTCAAGAGGCTGCCCATTGAAGAACAGGGGGAAAGGGTCAAACAAGTATGCAGAGCAACAGATGCACTACAGTCTGTAACTGTAGAACTAGAGCAACCCTGGCGCTGAGAGAGTGGACAGTGTAGAACAAGGCTGATGGCGTAAGACAGACAGACCACGGATATGATCCTCTGATTTCCCACAGTTTTCCATGTGGCTTGGCTCTGTAGATGGTGGTTTTACTGTATGAGGTAAGGGTAGTTTTTCATGTAAAACTAGAATTGTCGTATCTTATGTGTCGTGCTGTGTACTATAACGTCATTTGTCCATCACACAACCACCGCAACCCAGCCGCTCCAGTGATAAAGACACACTTCCTGGTTGTGCAGCCACTGATGTAGTGTCTAATAATTCAGGCCTGTGTATGTTCACATTAATGTGTGTATCTTGAGCCCACCAACCCACACACTGTGAAGCAAGACCAGTCAGAAAACATGGGACAGAACGAGCGTTCTGATTTTGCTCTGCTTCTGACGTCTAGTGTAGAGACTTAAGAGTCTGATCTGTCCAATCAGAGCTCTGGAGCCATATTTATGTGAGATCAATGAGAGCAAAACTGAGAAAACGAGAACGGAGAAGAAAGAGAACAGAGTGAAAACGGCTAAAATCCAGAGCTTCTGCTCCTCGCTCCTCACTGCTGTGCGCTCGGGGTCGGGGTGAACAGCGAGCGGCTGTCACAGCCACTCATCAGTCTACATTACACCACTAGCCCAACTGAAGTGAACTGCATCAACAACTTTGTATACAGCATCGCTGAGGTCTGATATTGTGCAAACTGTAGTTTCAGAGCTTCGTACTGTCCTGGATGAACTTTGATCAACGGTTAAAATGGAGCTACAGGGTATGAAGGCTGAGATGGACTTTGTTGTGATTAGGTCTGCGTTTTCTGCTTTGAAGTGTAGCGTTACAGCAGCATTACAGTGCTCGGATGATGTGATCTGAAGAGGAGCTTTTAAATAGAGAATTATTTTAGGCTACACCTGTATGTACTCTCTTGCTGATTCATTGCTGAGTGTGGCCCTCTGTGCATTGTCAGGACGAATGAATGCTTTTTCATTAGACTTTTATTTAGAAAACAACAAGTTAAGTCTGGCTTTAAAGCAGCACAAGGTAAGATTTGGCATTTTTGCTCCTCGGTTCCACCTATATTTCATTCATTCATTCATCATCTGTACCCACTTATCCGGTTCAGGGTGGCGGTGGTGCCGGAGCCTACCTGGAATCACTGGACACAAGTCCTTCACAGGGCGACACACACTCACACCTATGGATATTATTGAGTTGCCAATCCACCAACCAACATCTGTTTTTGGCCTGTGGGAGGAAAGCAGAGCACCCGGAGGACACCCACGCAGACACAGGGAGAACACACCACACTCCTCACAGTCACCCGGAGGAAACCCACACAGACACAGGGAGAACACACCACACTCCTCACAGTCACCCGGAGGAAACCCACACAGACACAGGGAGAACACACCGCACTCCTCACAGACAGTCACCCGGAGGAAACCCACACAGACACAGGGAGAACACACCGCACTCCTCACAGACAGTCACCGGGAGGAAACCCACTCAGACACAGGGAGAACACACCACACTCCTCACAGACAGTCACCCAGAGGAAACCCACGCAGACACAGGGAGAACACACCACACTCCTCACAGACAGTCACCAGGAGGAAACCCATGCAGACACAGGGAGAACACAACACACTCCTCACAGACAGTCACCCGGAGGAAACCCATCGTGCCGCCCTCCCCCTACATTTGAAATCAGTGGTAAGGGGGAGGGAGTTGTTTCCTACCCTCATTCAGAAGTTACATAGTGCAGTTTCTGCAGTGCTGAGCCCGGAGTATCAACAACAGAGGCTCTATTTTTCTTGTTACCGCCAAGTGGAGCATCACAGTGATAGTGGAATATCCACACCAAAATATTTTAACTTCATCAAGGTTTTACTAATCTCTAAATATGTTAATCATGCTCTAAAGATGAAATTGTAGCACCACTGGAGGCAAGAAGTACGTCATCATTTGTGTTACCTTTTTCATGCCGCGTGTGCTGTTCTGTTGTGTAGTTTATTACTGCACTCATCTGTGCTGTATTTGGCAGATACGTTGTGGGGTTTTTAGCAGGCAGTTCAACTTAAAACAATGTTTAGGGCTGTTATTAGACTACAAAGCCCTGGAGATGCCTGTAAGGAATGTTTAGTAAAGTTGTTTAAAAAGGTTGAGTGTCATTTTCCCAACTTTCCCTTCTGAACTGAAGCACAGAGTGTCAGTTTTGTTTTACAAAATGGACACAATATCAGCAAACCAAGTGCAGCTTCTCCAGTTTGGGAGCATTTCGGAGGGAGAGCTGGGCAATTTAGACGAAGCAATAAGTAAAGTCTGTGCCAGAAATTTGCTGTGAGACAGGGAAATGCGAATTTGAGATCTCATCTAGCTTCCCGTGATCCAGCTCTCGAAGCCCAGCCGCCTCCAGCAGCAGAGTCATGGAGCAGCCTTGAAATGAACAGTTCAAGCCGGTTCCGGCCAACAATCAGGAGTATAGCACCAGAATCAGGATAAATAAAGTAATATGCGATGGTAATATCGCAGTTAAATCACTGCACAGGAAATTCTTTCACAGCGACAGCCCTCGTCTGCAGTCTGAAGAGCAGTAATGATCTGACCTAAAGAGCTGGTGGAATGAGCCGCTCGAGCGGAGCTCTGTTATGTTTCTCTTGTATCCACTTAGACAAGGTCACACGCTGTAAATATATGAAATGTATAAAATATAACTCAGCCAATGCAAAGAGGTTCAACCACTGAGCCATTCTTCAGGAGAATGATGATAATTGTACTGCCTCTCAGGAAAGAGAGAGACTCTGCTAGGCTGTAGACATGAATGGTATGAACATTTTACCTCGTGATTACACCCCACTGAGGAAAGTTGGGGATCCGTCTGTGTTTTGCTCAGCGTTTTCTGGGCAGAGCATCAGTGGTTAAACCACATTTTAACACTTTTTCATTTACAGTCCAATTTACACATTTTCCTTCATACATTTCTTTTGTCATTCTTTCAAAATCAGATCAGTACATGATATTAATCCAACAAAAGTAGGAATTGAAAGCTTAAAAATCAGCCGAATAAGAGTCTGAATGCAGCTCCATAATCACAGAAGAGTGAGGAGTGGGTGCTAATCTCTGACTGTGGAACTCTTCTGAAGCCGAATCAGTCCCTAAATGTAACTAAAGTCCAGCAGCTCCTCTGATATCACTGCAGACTGGTGCAGAGCAGTGCTAGTCACATGGGAATAAAGCGCTGCTCTTTTTTATTTATGTTCTGATGACTCATCAGGGGGAGGCACCATTGATTTCAAATGTAGGGGGAGGGCGGCACGATGGGTTTCCTCCGGGTGACTGTCTGTGAGGAGTGTGGTGTGTTCTCCCTGTGTCTGCGTGGGTTTCCTCCGGGTGACTGTCTGTGAGGAGTGTGGTGTGTTCTCCCTGTGTCTGCGTGGGTTTCCTCCGGGTGACTGTCTGTGAGGAGTGTGGTGTGTTCTCCCTGTGTCTGCGTGGGTTTCCTCCGGGTGACTGGCTGTGAGGAGTGTGGTGTGTTCTCCCTGTGTCTGCGTGGGTTTCCTCCGGGTGACTGTCTGTGAGGAGTATGGTGTGTTCTCCCTGTGTCTGCGTGGGTTTCCTCTGGGTGACTGTCTGTGAGGAATGTGGTGTGTTCTCTCTGTGTCTGCGTGGGTTTCCTCCGGGTGACTGTCTTTGAGGAGTGTGGTGTGTTCTCTCTGTGTCTGCGTGGGTTTCCTCCGGGTGACTGTCTGTGAGGAGTGTGGTGTGTTCTCCCAGTGTCTGCGTTGGTTTCCTCCGGGTGCTCGGGTTTCCACCCACGGTCCAAGAACACACGTTGGTAGGTGGATAGGCGACTCAAAAGTGTCCATAGGTGTGAGTGTGTGAGTGAATGTGTGACTTTGTGTGTTGCCCTGTGAAGGACTGGCGTTCTCTCCTTGCGCCCAGTGATTCCAGGTAGGCTCCGGACCCACCGCGACCCTGAACTGGATAAATGATTTCAGACAATGAATGAATGACTTATCAGGATTTTGAAGGGTTGTTTCTTTTTTCTCTACACCCTGTCACTCAGCTCCAAGAGGCAAGAGGACACTCCAAAACAAGGGGTAATGGTAAAGGGTTAGAACATAAGCAGCTGGGGTACTGGACAGAATGGTTAGCAGCATAATGTAAAGCTTCCAGAAGGGGGCGTTGGTGTACATGTTTAATTTGTGTTTGTGTCTGTTAGAATTTCGCAACCCATCCAAAGGTCAGGACCCAGGGTTTGACAAATGAGAATGAGAGTGTTTATACTTGTGCGTTTGATGTGTCTGCGTCACTTGGAAACTACACCTCTGCAACACTAGGGCTGGATCACAAATATCTTCCGCTACACAATGTAGTGCACAATGTAGTAGAATGTACAAGAAAACTGAAGCGAGATACTAAGAGGGGTTCCTATTTCTGGACTTCCTCAGTTCAACTTCATCCATGTTCGTCTGGCTATGGACCAATCACAGTCGTTGTGGTCTGCGTCGACATGACGCCTAGTTACATTTCTTTCAAATTAAAAGTGACGGTGAAAGTGACATGCTTTATGATCATTGTACACCCTACAAAAATATTTGACTTCTGTGTTTAGCCCAAACGTGGCAGTGAACACACACTCACACTAGTGATTCGCGCAGTGAACACACACACGTTGAGCAATGGGCATCCATCCACAGCACCTATGGAGCATTTGGGGTTAGGTGCCTTGCTCAGTGTTCCTGCTGGGTTTGTGTCGACGGGGGACCTGTAGTGTGGACGCAGAAGCATAAACTTGCCCTAAGTGTTCCACTTGTCCAGATGTTTTTGTATGAGTTGGTGTCATCCACAGAGCTGTTCCTGTAAAACAGCAGAGTGAAACCCTGTGCTTTGGGTGTGAGCATCATCATTACTAGTCAGTGTGAGCACACCACAGCCACAGAAGTCCACAGCCTCTTCCACAGTGTGGGGGATAGTTTTGGCAGCAGCGGCAGTGGCAGACGGAGACGGCGCGAGGTTAAAGACGTCTGTGTGCGGTGACAGCGCTGTCAGGCCGTGAGCGTGTCAGGATGTCGTTCCAGCAGAGCCGGCTGCTTTGTCGGGCCTCCGCTTTCTTCCCGGCGCTGCTCTTACTGTAGCTCCTGTGGTTTACTGGAGGCTTTGATGGCTGTCTGTGTCGGAGCAGAGAAGGAGCTCCTCACCGTACTGAGGTGTCAAGAACGATGGTGTCTGTGTGTGTGTTTTTTTTCATACAGAATTCATTCTTTATTTCATAGACAGATAGATTCAACTTTAATGTCATTTCTCAGTAAATACAAGGCAAGAAAAGGAAGTTAGCATCTACCAGAAGTGCAAATAAGCTCTGTCAGTTTGGATGGGGGCCGTCAACAGACATTTTCAGGTCTCTCCAGTGTCACTGCAGCGCTGAGAGTACACCACCCGAATCATACCTGCTCTGAGAGGGTCCTGTCCATTGAAGAACAGAGTGAAACGGGGCTAAGAAAGTATGCAGAGCCACATGGACCACAGTGTGTCATTGTAGAACCACAAAGTGGATGGAGAGTGAGTTTAGAAAGATGGCAGGTGTTCCTAATCCAGTGGTCGTTTAGTATAGCGATAGCGATCACAGTTTAATTAAGATAAAGGAATGAAGAAAAATGTGCAGCTCTTGTTTCTTGTTTATAACGAATGAATCTGAGTCATTTTCCTTTGGCGTGGTTAATGAACTGATGTGGGGATGCTTTGCCCGAAGGAGCTGAATCCTCTGTGCTTTAGCTGCTTTGAGAGAGTTTGTTTTCTTAGCGTCTCACAGCTGTGTGTGTTTTATACAGTAGTGTTTACTGCAGAAACCTTTGTGTATCTACTGCACACATTATACTTCTGTTCCTAGCGCGGTGTGTACGCTCGTAGTCTGATTAGAGGTTCAGATGTTGTTTTCCTTTGTCTAGAGAAACATAATTATTTCCTTAATAAACACTCTTAAAAATGATGGGTTTGTTATTGAAGTAAATGCTTCTAAATAGAACTCTGAACTGTTGAAAATCATTTTTCAAGATTAGAGGGTTCTTTGCAACGTGACGGGGTTCTTCAGCTTGATGGAGAATGTGCTATAGATAGTTCCCTACAGCACATTTTAGGAAAGGTTTCTATATGGCACCAACAAGGTTTCTTTTATTGTTACGATGTCAAGTTTGTTACAACAGAGGAACCATTTTGTTGGGAGTTAAAACACTAGTTTTGACTGGGTTCACTGTCGGGCTGCGTGAGCCTCGTATTTGTGGGTATGGGTCGAGTGAGGGGTTTTCGGCACTGTGCAGTTCATCTTAGCACAGCCCGACAATGCACTCCGACACACATGCTGACGATAAAAACCCACTTCTGAGAGAGAGCAAATGTTAGTGACTGGTGCTGGAGGAACAGAAGTGTTAGAAAATAAGTGAAATAAGACGTTTCTACACAGTTTAGAAGCACAGCTAGCGCTAACAGGCACTTGTGGTGTAGCACACCACAGCAGATGATTTTCCAGCGAACAGAGGCTCAAATCACACACATTTAGAGATAAAGCCTCATAGCTTTCAAGTGAAGCATCTTCTGAGTATTTTTTTTTCTTTTTTTCAGATTCATTCCTCTTTCTTTGAACCCAAACTCAGTGCTAATCTCCCGACTGCAGTGGGCTACTGGGCTTGGGTCTGTCCAACAGTCTGTGAGCTCCCACAGCACCCCCTCCCTGTGGCTCTCAAATGCACATGAATAAACTTATTGGCCTTGTACTTAGAACACAGTTTAGAAATTTCACACACCACACACACCGTCCACATTTTTAAATACCTTATTACTGTTATACCGCCCAACCCTACTGTGGATTCCAGGACCTTAGTCTCAACCCTTCAGCCCTGACAGAGCTCTGGGAGTGTTTTACCTGCCCCCAAATCTAAACATCTCAGTGGAAAGAGATTTTCTGATGATAGTCATAAATCAGGGGTAATTAATTAAAATTCAGTACAGTCCAGTGAGAGAGAAATTTCTCAAGCCAAGGTCCAGAACTTAAAGTATAACCTGCATATTGAAGTAGCCTTGTAGTTATAGCAACATGAATATCAAATAAAATTACACTTTCAATTACATTTCAGTATACAACACGATTTATAAATATTATAAATAACAAATATCCTAAATAAAATGTAATTTTACTTTTTAAGTAAAATTTACAAATACAAAAGTTTAAAAATATATATACATAAAATACATATACAGGAGGTCCTCGAGTTACGTCAGTCCCGGGTTACGATGTTTCGTGGTTACGACACATCTCCCATTTACTGTATACAGCCTTGTTTGGACTTAAGTGGTTTTGTGTCGTAAACGTCGTAACGTGAACTTCGTGTGTGGTGTGCGCGGCGCGGCGAAAGAATACACGGTTACGCGGCTCGGGACCGAGGAGGATAGGTGTTAGGATAGGATAAGTGCTTACAGTATGTTATTTACGTACAGTATGTACGTATGTTCCGACTTACACCGAAAATCGGTTTACGACGCGACGTAGGAACGGATCAACGTCGTAAGTCAAGGACCCCCTGTATATATAAAGTCCCTAATGACTTGTAGTTGCAGTTGACTTACTGCTTTACATAAGTAGCAATCTGATTGGTTCTTATTTTTGGAGGGCGGGACGCTTTTATTTAAGCAAGCTGATTGGCTCTTATTTCTGAAGGGTGGGACTTTATCCATAAACAAATCTATGTTCAGCTTTAGGAGAATTTCAACCCATAATCGTTCCCTTATTTTTACAGTTTCTGGTTGTAACTCACCCAACACCGTCGTCCCGAAAGTGTCCCAAAAGATCTTTTATCTCGGGCTGTTTTTACTGGCCCCAGGACAGCGGCGTCTGGACCCTGCCCTGTGTGTGTCACTCAGTGGAGTCACAGCGCTCATCATAATGCACAGATCTGATTGGCTGAGGAGCCTCACGTGTGATATGCAGAAACACATGTGATTGGTCTGTGAGTTTCCTGGAGCGCTAAACCTGCACCGTAACGACTAGAAGAGTCACACCACTTCAAACACACACTCTGTTCACAATTAAACAGCTCTGAATAGTTTATCAGCTACAGGTCCAGGTCCGGATCGGACAGAGTCTGGGTTTGAATGCCTTTTGGTGACCCCTGGAAAAAATGCAGGATTTAACAAATGTATAAAAGTAAAATAAAAATATGATATGTTTAATAAGTGACGTGAGTGTTAATAACTTATCTTTTCATTTGTAGATTAATTACTAGGAAACTTTATCGAGGATGTATGTTTATTAATCTCATATTCTATTCTGAGTAATCACGACAGCCCTGGGTTTTAGTGACACACTGTTTCTTTAACAACAATTAGAAAATGATCCTGTTTTGAATCTGAATGGTGGTTGAAGTGTAATTTATACGCTTCTTGTTAAAACAGAAGCCCGCAGAGGCGTTCTTGGTGCAGTGTAAATTGCAGAAATGGCATCGGAGAGGATCCTTCGGCAGATCGAGAGGGAATTCACTGACCTCAATCTGACTACTAGTGTGTCACACGCACTCACAGACTAACACTAGCATGCACACGCGTATGCTGACAAAGAAGAACATACTCTCCAGACACATGCTCACACACGTGCACACACACACACACACCAATGCCCTGGCCTATATAACTTATGAACTTCTTGCCCTTTTCTCTGGAGTCCACAGAGAGTGCACACTGTTTTAGAACTTATTTTTAGGCTGAATCTTGCTGTGCCCTGCAGAGTTCACGAGCCTTTAACTGACCATGTGTGTGTGTTTATGTGTGTGTGTGTGTGTGTGTGTGTAGGTTGGAGCAGCTGGGCTTTAACGCACTTCTCCAGTTGATGATTGGCGTTCCCCTGGAGATGGTGCATGGGATCCTAAGAATCAGCCTTCTGTACATGGCAGGAGTTGTGGCAGGTAAGTCAGTGTGTGTGTGTGTGTGTGTGTGTGTGTGTGTGTGTGTGCGCGTACCAGGAATATATTACATTGCGAAGACTAAAAACCTGTTTACACAATCACATTGTGGGGACTGTGGGGTCTTTCTTGTGGTGATCACCAGCTGGTCCCCACAATGTAATCATTACATTTCATGGTGAAGACATGTTTTAAGTTTGGGTTTAGTGTTAGGGTTAAGTATATGGTTAAAGTGAGGGTTAAGCTTATATTACTACTGTGAAAAGTAATGTTAAGTCACCAGAAAATGAATGGAAATCTTTGTAGTGTCAATGGCTTGAAACTGTGTGATTATGGGATTATGGGATTAAAGGCTAAGCACCACTTAATGGACCTCCACGAATATTCCACATTACTGAAGGTACTGACAGATATAAGTATGAATTAAAATGAAAATAGCAGCTTAATTTACTTTAAAACTGACAATTTTATTAAATTGACGGAAAAACCCGAGCTCTCTACGGAAATTCTCGAACGCGACCGTGACGTCACTGGTGGACAACAGCTGAACAACGCCGCGGTAAAACACCGTTATGACTGACTGTTATGACAGTATCTAGCTAAATAACCAACATTATTCATGACAATAGCCTAGCAATAAGCTAAACTCAAATGTAGAGGCACCGTTATTCTTGTAAATGTGATCGAAGTCGAACTCGAATTCATCCGACACAATAAACCTCCGTAATGCAGCTACGTAGCTGAGTATAATCTGAGACACCGAGTTTAGCGAGTCAAGCTAACGTTAACTAACACCAACTAAAACAGGCGAAGTGAGTGTCCTTACCCTGTTTACCTCCATGTTACAGAGGCTCTTGAACACCTTTCGTTGGTGTCCTTACATGCCCATATTGTTGGAAAAGCGCCAGTGAAATGAGCTACAGATAACGGAGTGAGCGGAGGGGCCTTTCCAAAGTGCCCGTTTAAAGTGGACAAATTTAGTCCATTTTCTGGATATTTTGGGATCTTTGGGCCATTTGTTCACAGATGTCCCACTGTACATTGAATGATTGCAGCCAAAAACAACACACCTTTTCCTCATTCTGCATTAAATTAAGTGCAGCTTCTAGAGTGTTGTCCACCATCTACGTCACAGGCAAGACGCCTATTAGAGTTTCCCAACACCGTTGGGGGGGGGCCAACGTTCTTAAACCTTATGTTAATGTCTATATATTACCATAAGTTGAAATGAAATCCTATGGAGGTGTATTTGGAGCGAACCAGTTACAGACCTGTAAAACCTTTTCCTCTCTCACAAACACAACTTTTACAACAGTTACACCTTCACACAATTCTTTAGGTTTTGCTGCAGTTGCAAATCAGTGTGTGAAAGTGTGCAATAAGAGTCACACACCTGTAAACTTTTTCTTACAAATACATCGTTTTTTGTTTTTTTGTTTTTTTGGAGTTTAGGTCCATAACTTAAACATCTGTTCAAATCTCAAACCTCGAGTTTCTCACTCACACACGACACATTCTGCAGGCTCTCTCTCGGCACCAGATGTCTCACTCAATGCTAAAGAGGTTTGTGCATCTGTAGAGCCGGGGGTGGGCACTGTTCGGAGATCGTCTGACCCTTCGGACCAGTCAGAGGAGCTCATTGGCCACATGTCGGATGTTATTGGCTGATGTCTCCTGGAGGGCCTCCTGCAAAAGGCCTGCTCCAGGAAACAGGGAGTAGAGTAGGGACCCTGCAGTGGAAATCGCCCAAACACATTCCCCCAGAACACACTCCCTGGGGTACTGCTCTGTGAGCAGAGGGGCAGAATGTCTCTATGGGGGGGTTGGAGCTGTTAAACTGAACTTCACGCTGAAGCTTGTGTTTTATGTACATTTTTAATCGTAATTAACGTTGTATTATAATTAATGTGTTAACATATGTTAAAGTCAACAACATAAGTATCTATAAACTTAACACTATCAGTGGCTTTGACCCTGTACTGTGTGTGTGTGTGTGTGTGTGTGTGTGTGTGTGTGTGTGTGTGTGTGTGTGTGCGTGCGCTCTGTGAATAAATTAAGCTGGAAATCACATCATATTTATGCCCCATAGATCACCAGGGCATCGGCCAAAATCAATAATCTCTGCAGCTCCCAGACACACACACACACACACACACACAGACACCACTCTCCCTTCTCCACCTCTCTTCACACACCAGCATATGTGGCTGGTCTTCCTGAGTCTGCAAGGTGTGTGTGTGTATGTGTGTGTGTGTGTGTGTGTGTGTGTGTGTGTGTGTGTGTGTGTCGTGAGCAGAGAGCAGAACAGCGGATTTCCATAATCAAGCCTGTGCCAAGGTCATCTCATCTCATCACACACACACACACACACACACACACACACACACAAACACACACACATTTACAATATATATTTGCACCTTTCTGTCCTCTACACTCTGAACTCGCCTGAAACTCTGATGGAGGGAAGCTTGAGTCAGGCGAGAGAGAGAGAGAGAGAGAGAGAGAGAGAGACAGAGAAAGAAAAAGAAAGAAGTATGGAAAGTAAAAGTGCTGAACTTTGCATACACAGCAGGCACACGCAGCACTACGTGGGTGTTATAGACAACCTGTCTCTCACACACACACACACACACACACACACACACACACACAAAGTATATGCTGTGTCAATATGTAATTATCAGAGCTGAATAGAGTGTAAGTTGAAGTATTTACTGTGTTTGTGTCTGAGTGCATATTGAACCTTTGGATGATTTAGATTGCTCTGTGTGTGTGTGTGTGTGTGTGTGTGTGTGTGTTTGTTTTCACACTCACATTCTGGGGATTTTATTTATTTAGGTGTCCCCAAAAAGTAAATAAAAATATTTTAATGTTTAAGAAATGAAAAGGAACACAAGGTAAGATTTAGTATTTTTGCTCCTGGGCTCCCTCTGCAGGTGCAGAATATGTTTAATCATATTAAATGACGTTGACTACATGATAAAACCCATATATCGCTCATAAAATACAACGGAACGTGTTATTACAATCATAGAATGTAACTTTGGTGGCACGCTAGCTGTTATAACCACAGCAACCAACAGAAAAGCACTTATTACCAGAATCGATGTCTAATGCTAAAAAGTGAGCTAATCCGGCTAAAGTTAGCAGGCGCTAGCACTCGCTCTCGTTCATCAGTAACTCTCAAAAATCGGATTATAACACTGTCCTCGACGAAGCTTGGGTTCCACAGATACAAAATGTAGTTCTAGCCAACACTTCATCCACACAACAACTGGAGAAAAACTCATTACCAAAATAAATGTCTAACATGAAAAAGAGAGCTAATCCGGCTAAAGTTAGCAGCCGCAAACCCTTGCTCTCTCTGCCCTAATGCCCATACCGGAAAAAAACAAGCTACATTCTTCTTGTAGTGAGGTAAACATCCATGAGTAGTGCCGGGGGATATGAGCGCAAATTAATATCACGATTAATGAAGGATTATTTTGTGTTTGTGTTTATGACCCTCACAGTTCAGTGACGAGGCTTGTGCTGTAATATGCTCCAGTGTTAAAGCTGGGGTATTGTTTCTAATGTCGCCGGGAGCTTATTCCTCTCTCGTTTTCTGAGCACTGTTTATATTTGGTGTGTGATTGTGGTTTTGTCGCTGAAACAGTTTTTTCTCAGTGTTTACATTTGACTTCTTTTTGTTCAGTGTCGTCTTAATTAAAGTCAAAACACAGCACTGCTCGAGTCGTTCGTTTGGCCTCGGCGTTTAGGTTCTCCTCCATGTGGCAGATAGGGGGCAGAATCACATGACTACAGCTTGGTAGTGTGGTATTAAAGGGACAGTACATGAACACACAGTGGGGACATAACGAAATAAAAACAATTGATATGATAGATACACACAAGATCATGTTATTTAGACGTTCTGAATGTCGATTTCGATTCATTTTCAATTAACTGCCCAGCCCTACTCATGAGTTCTGTTCCGTAAAGCGTTATGCTTTTCTCGTGAGACCCCTCCGCCCCATGATTCTGAAGTTGCACGGCAAGTTTTTTTTAAAGAAGAAGACCTGGGAGCAGTCAGAGAGGCGCTATAACCCTGTTACAGCTCGGAGGAGCTTCACAATATTTATGAAGATATCATTTAAGGTAAAACTACTACATAGTGATCCTTTAAGGTTAGGGTAAGTCTCCAGAAAATGAATGGAAGTCAGGGTAGTGTCCTCGCAATTCATGAAAACAAGTATGTGTGTGTTTCTGTGTCTGTCTTTTGTCCACACACTGGACAGAGCACCCTCCTGTGTCCCTCTAACGACCGTGGGGTGGTGGGGTCGTTAGGTGGCCTCAGCGAGACGGAGTAATTAGGATGAACTATGTTTCCTGTAGGTGTTGTTTTGATCTCTAAACGCTCTCCAGACTGAACCCTCGCTGTTGACGTGACAATGTTCATAATCTGTGTTGCCATAGTAACCATTAATTGGCTTCATTGTGTTCATCTAATTGGTCAATCGCAGGGACGTCCTCTTGTGCCGCTGACATCTGAATGTGCTGCTGAATTGTGTGTGTGTGTGTGTGTGTGTGTGTGTGTGAGACAAGAAATGGATGAAGAGAAAAGCTGATGAAATACAAACAGTCTCATTCTCTCTCTCTCTGTCCTATCTCTGTGTTTCTTTTCTCTTTTCTGTCTACTGACTCATTCTCACTAACTCTGTTTCTCTGTCTCCTTTCTTTCTGTCTTCCTCTTTTTCTCACTCTTTCTCACTGTCACCTCTCTGTCTCTCTGTCTTTTTCTTTCTGTTACTCACTGTCATCTCTCTCTCTACCTCTCTTTGTCTCATTATTTCTCACTGACACCTCTCTCTCTCTTTCTCTTTCTCCTTGTATCTTTATATTTCTATTCTTTTGTCTGTGTCCTGTCTTTCTTTTTTCTCACTTTACTGTGTTTCTCACTCATTTCTCTCTCTCTCTCTCTCTCTCTCTCTCTCTCTCTCTGTAGGGTCTCTGACGGTCTCTATCACTGATATGCGAGCTCCAGTGGTTGGGGGGTCTGGAGGAGTTTATGCCCTCTGCTCTGCACATCTCGCCAATGTCGTCATGGTAACCAACACTAACCACTGACATGGCTCATACGTCTGTGAATGAATGAAGGAGAAACAGGGTGGGGGGGGGGGGGGGGCATAATGGATGTATTTTTGTTCGCTTTCAACCTGTTTCCCTGGAGACCAAATGAATCTAACACACACACACACACACACACACACACTGTACTGGTATGTACACAGTGCCGTAAAAACCTATTAGTCTCCCCACAGTCACTGAGTTTGCCTTGACTTTGTTGATGAAATCAAGAAACTCTAAAGTGAAGTAAGAGTTCATACCACACTCTGAATAATAGTTTATTTCTCATTCTGACACTTACCCCTGTGTGGAACCATCATTTTATATCAGTCCTTGTTCAATAACTTCATTTGACCTTAAAGGGGATGTCTATGATTGTGGAGGTACGCAGTTTGTTTACATTCCGAAGCACTGCGTCTTTTAAGGTGGAACGGTGTGTTTGAGAAGTTAAAAGACGCGGCTGATTTTGAACAAGATTTTAATCACTATTTGAATTACCACAGAAACATAGTTTTGTAGCACTGTCGCTAATGCAGTTAGCCGTCTCGCGAGTTTTGAGATATTTCCACCTTAAATGATCCAAAACAGCAGAAAATAAGTCAGTGTTACCCCCCTATGGAGCAGGAATAGAGCAACATCCTCATCTCGGTTTGAGCTTTTCAGCGTTTGGGGTCTCTCCGTTGTCTAAAAGAATGACAGATGCCTTTTCACTGCCGTGAGCAGAGAGAGAGAAAGCCTAGCGTACCGGACTGAGACACTTTGTTTATTTACTCGTTTACAGACACTGGGTCTTCGTACCGACTGCAGAGCAGCACATGGTGAGGAACCATCTTCAGAATTTTATAAAAAGTGTTTTTTGATTACAGCCGTGAACTTCGCCTTTAACAGCGGTGCCTCCAGGTCCAGACACATGCTGTAGTCATCGGCCAGTCTCTCTGGCTGCTGCGGGAGATTTACTGCCCGCTCTTTGTGTGTTTTGGACCATTGCGTTGCACCACAACCCGTTTTTAGGTCAGATTCAATCCACATTCCAGTGTTGTCCTCTCAGATTACTGGACACTGCACAGAAATATGATGCCCTTCTTTAACCGCAGCCCTGGCTCGGTTTTGGCAAGACGGGAACGGAAGAGCTCATGTTCTTCTCAGTCAGCACTGGTTCCTGGCACTTTCATAAGATCCCGACCTCTGACCTCTCACAAGGCCGGGACAGGCAGCAGATACGAGGCGTGTTCAAAACCTCTTTTCACCACATTTATGTTGATTTTAACTCCTTGTGGACACACGGGGACGAATGTGCAAACACAGCTTACACAGTCTCTGTTTAAAAAGCACTGGAGTAGAATTCTGTTCACACGAGAGACCCCAAGGTCGCACAATGCCAGAGGTATTGATCACCCCCCCACCCCCCCAACTAAATTTTTGAGTAACTACCGCCGTGTCGGTGTAAAACAACCAGCTCAAATCATCCCATTAGTCCAGGACTTTTATTTTGTAAGATATGATAAGACAGACCTTTATTAGTCCCTCAGTCGTGAAATTCAAAGTGTTACAGCAGCAAAGGGACAGTAAAGTACTCAGTAATAGAAAGAGGGAACAAAAGAAAAGCTTAGTGATTACTGTGCACACGAATAATAGAATATAAAAATATAATAAAACGCATAAAAATATCAAAAACTGTGAAGAATACTTACAAAATATACATGAGTATTGTATGTAGAATATTGCACATTATACATATATCCATTCTGTATTGTTAGAGTAAGTAAAGTGTCAGTGTTTTACTGGGAGCAGGGGCTGGTTGTAAAGTCTAACAGCAGCAGGAAGGAGCTGCGGTTGGATGTGGATTATTAACTGGCTCTGAAATAAAATAAAATAAAAGCAGCACATGACGATAAGAGCTTCTCCTCTTTTCTGCTCATATGAACAGAACACACACTCCTGCTCTGGGGGGGGCTTCGTCAGCCTCTGAGCTCCATGATGCTACGTTTCCACCCGGATACTAACATTGACTCTATGTTTTAAAAAATAAAATGTATTAGATTTAAGGAATTAGAGAAAAACAAGGAAATGTCAGAATGTGGAATAATGAGTTTTTTGCAATCTCACCTCTTACACACAGCCCCCACTCACACACACACACACACAAACACACACACACACACACACACACACAGCCCCACTCTCACACACACACACACAAACACACACACACACACACACACACACAGCCCCACTCTCACACACACACACACAAACACACAC
>NC_089809.1:39563838-39573838 GCF_029633855.1 Hoplias malabaricus
TCTGAACCCAAGATGGTAAGAGGATCACCAATTCCACCATTGTTGTGCAGAAAGATAGTGCAGCAATACCAGAATGGTGTTACCCAGCATAAAATAGCACTTTTAAGTTTAAATAGACTTTTAAGTTATCATCATCAACCGTGCATAACATCATCAAACGATTCAGAGAATCTGGAACAATTGCTGTGCGTAAGGGTCAAAGCCGTAAAACTCTACTGGATGCTCGTGATCTCCAGGCCCTTAAACGTCACTACACCTCAAACAGGAACGCCACTGTCAAGGAAATAACAGAATGGGCTCAGGAATACTTCCAGAAAGCATTGTCCACCGTGCCATCCGCCGTCGCCAGCTGAAACTCTACAGTGCAAAGAGGAAGCCATTTCTCAGCAAGCTCCACAAGCTCAGACGTTTGCACTGGGCCAGGGGTCTTTTAAAATGGAGTGTGGCAAAATGGAAGACTGTTCTGTGGTCAGATGTGTCACGATTTGAAGTTCTTTATGGAACACTGGGACGCCATGTCATCCGGACCAGAGAGGACAAGGATAACCCAAGTAGTTATCAACGCTCCGTTCAGAAGCCTGCATCACTGATGGTGTGGGGTTGCATGAGGGCTTGTGGCATGGGCAGCTTGCATGTCTGGAAAGGCACCATTAATGCAGAGAACTATGTTCAGGTTCTAGAACAACATATGCTCCCATCTAGACGTCATCTCTTTCAGGGAAGACCCTGCATTTTTCAACAAGATAATGCCAGACCACATTCTGCAGCGATCACAACATCATGGCTACGTAGGAGAAGGATCCGGGGACTGAAATGGCAGCCTGCAGTCCAGATCTTTCACCTGTAGAGAACATTTGGCGCATCATAAAGAGGAAGGTGCGACAAAGAAGGCCCAAGACGATTGAACAGTTAGAGGCCTGTATTAGACATGAATGGTAGAGCATTCCTATTTCTAAACTTGAGAAACTGGTCTCCTCTGTCCCCAGACGTCTGTTGAGTGTTGTAAGAAGAAGGGGGGATGCCACACAGTGGTAAAAAATGGCCTTGTCCCAACTTTTTTGGGATTTGTTGACGCCATGAAATTTTGAATCAACATATTTTTCCTTTAAAATGTTACATTTACTCAGATTAAACTTTTGATCTGTCATCTATGTTCTATTCCGAATAAAATATTGACATTTGCCGTCTCCACATCATTGCTTTCAGTTTTTATTCACAATTTGTTTAGTGTCCCAACTTTTTTGGAGTCCGGTTTGTAATACTTGTTGGACATACTACCTGTAGCCTTAAAACAACAGTACTTTGGCACCCCCCTCTGGATTTGCTCTTGGGAAATTGTACTTTTTATTATCCCCCAAACATTAAAATAAAATAAAAACACCCCTGGCTGTGTTTACATGCATGCATTACAAGTTTTTCACTTGACTGAGCTTCATATGCATGCTTTACTCAACAGTTCTACACTGTGTAAATGCACCCTACATTTATAGAGAAACACTGACTGTAGCACCACTCAGCATTGCAGCGCTCATCATGTGAGTCCAGTCACAGTTAGCGATGTGCCACTTAAACTCACCACTCCGGAGTTAAAGTGGATTCCATTTCATTTTAAACAGTGATTGTATAAAAGAATCCTCTCTATTTTAACCGAGGCAGCATCTCAGCCTGAGCTCAAGAGTGAGGATTAAACCACTTTACACATTGTTTACCCACAGTTTAGAGATGGTACACATCACACTGATGCTTTGGAATCTAAGAATGTCCTCCTTTGGGAGTCAGCTCCTCATCACGAGTCAGAGAGAGAGATCAGATTTCTCAGTCTTTGTGTGCGCACAAACACAACCAGAGTGTAGAGCTGTCTCTGACACACTCTGGAATTCTCTCACTGTGTCCAAGAGGAGACACTCATTCAAGTATTGTCTCCATCCGTCTCAGCAGCGCTGTGTAATATTAGAAACCTTAAAAAATAAGATTAATATTTGTATGTAAAGTGGGTCCATGTTTACAGAAATCTGCAGTGTGAGATCATTGGCCGGTCGCAAAGTAGAAATCTGATTATTGCCAGACTCCTGTAAACCTGGACGTTCCCCGTTATCTGATTACACAAGCGCATGTAAATGTGGTGATAGGATACTGACAAGATTTTCAGCAGTTATCAGATTATTTAGTGCATATAACCACACGAGTGACACGGTGTCACAGCATGTAGTGTCTCTGTCACAGCTCCAGGGTCCTGGAGGTTGTGGAGTTCAAGTTCTGCTCCGGGTGACTGTCTGTGAGGAGTGTGGTGTGTTCTCCCTGTGTCTGTGTGGGTTTCCTCTGGTTGACTGTCTGTGAGGAGTGTGGTGTGTTCTCCCTGTGTCTGCATGGGTTTCCTCCGGGTGACTGTCTGTGAGGAGTTGGTGTGTTCTGCGTGGGTTTCCTCCGGGTGACTGTCTGTGAGGAGTGTGGTGTGTTCTCCCTGTGTCTGCATGGGTTTCCTCCGGGTGACTGTCTGTGAGGAGTTGGTGTGTTCTCTCTGTGTCTGTGTGGGTTTCCTCCGGGTGACTGTCTGTGAGGAGTGTGGTGTGTTCTCCCTGTGTCTGCGTGGGTTTCCTCCGGGTGACTGTCTGTGAGGAGTGTGGTGTGTTCTCCCTGTGTCTGCATGGGTTTCCTCCGGGTGACTGTCTGTGAGGAGTTGGTGTGTTCTCCCTGTGTCTGCGTGGGTTTCCTCCGGGTGACTGTCTGTGAGGAGTGTGGTGTGTTCTCCCTGTGTCGGCATGGGTTTCCTCCGGGTGACTGTCTGTGAGGAGTTGGTGTGTTCTCTCTGTGTCTGTGTGGGTTTCCTCCGGGTGACTGTCTGTGAGGAGTGTGGTGTGATCTCCCTGTGTCTGCGTGGGTTTCCTCCGGGTGACTGTCTGTGAGGAGTGTGGTGTGTTCTCCCTGTGTCTGCATGGGTTTCCTCCGGGTGACTGTCTGTGAGGAGTTGGTGTGTTCTCTCTGTGTCTGCGTGGGTTTCCTCCGGGTGACTGTCTGTGAGGAGTTGGTGTGTTCTCTCTGTGTCTGCGTGGGTTTCCTCCGGGTGACTGTCTGTGAGGAGTGTGGTGTGTTCTCCCTGTGTCTGCGTGGGTTTCCTCCGGGTGACTGTCTGTGAGGAGTGTGGTGTGTTCTCCCTGTGTCTGCGTGGGTTTCCTCCGGGTGACTGTCTGTGAGGAGTTGGTGTGTTCTCCCTGTGTCTGCATGGGTTTCCTCTGGGTGACTGTCTGTGAGGAGTGTGGTGTGATCTCCCTGTGTCTGCGTGGGTTTCCTCCGGGTGACTGTCTGTGAGGAGTGTGTGTGTGTTCTCCCTGTGTCTGCGTGGGTTTCCTCCGGGTGACTGTCTGTGAGGAGTGTGGTGTGTTCTCCCTGTGTCTGCCTGGGTTTCCTCCAGGTGACTGTCTGTGAGGAGTGTGGTGTGTTCTCCCTGTGTCTGCGTGGGTTTCCTCCGGTTGACTGTCTGTGAGGAGTGTGGTGTGTTCTCCCTGTGTCTGCGTGGGTTTCCTCCGGGTGACTGTCTGTGAGGAGTGTGGTGTGTTCTGCCTGTGTCTGCCTGGGTTTCCGCCGGGTGACTGTCTGTGAGGAGTGTGGTGTGTTCTCCCTGTGTCTGCGTGGGTTTCCTCCGGGTGACTGTCTGTGAGGAGTGTGGTATGTTCTCCGTGTCTGCCTGGGTTTCCTCCGGGTGACTGTCTGTGAGGAGTTGGTGTGTTCTGCGTGGGTTTCCTCCGGGTGACTGTCTGTGAGGAGTGTGGTGTGTTCTCCCTGTGTCTGCGTGGGTTTCCTCCGGGTGACTGTCTGTGAGGAGTGTGGTGTGTTCTCCCTGTGTCTGCGTGGGTTTCCTCCGGGTGACTGTCTGTGAGGAGTTGGTGTGTTCTCCCTGTGTCTGCATGGGTTTCCTCTGGGTGACTGTCTGTGAGGAGTGTGGTGTGATCTCCCTGTGTCTGCGTGGGTTTCCTCCGGGTGACTGTCTGTGAGGAGTGTGTGTGTGTTCTCCCTGTGTCTGCGTGGGTTTCCTCCGGGTGACTGTCTGTGAGGAGTGTGGTGTGTTCTCCCTGTGTCTGCCTGGGTTTCCTCCGGGTGACTGTCTGTGAGGAGTGTGGTGTGTTCTCCCTGTGTCTGCGTGGGTTTCCTCCGGGTGCTCCAGTTTCTGCCCACGCTCCAAAATAACACGTTGGTAGGTGGATTGGAGATTCAAAAGTGTCCGTAGGTGTGAGTGTGTGTGTTGCCCTGTGAAGGACTGGCGCCCCCTCCAGGGTGTGTTCCCATCTTGCGCCCAATGATTCCGGGTAAGCTCCGGACCCACCGCAACCCTGAACTGGATAAGTTCTTCCAGGCTGTGAATGAATGAATAAAATAATAGATTTAATCAAACTAATAATAATTTTAATCTGAAAGAATGAATAAATGAATGAATTAATTAATGTTCATTTAAAGCACAGGATTAAACACAAAAACTAACAAAATTTTCAACAGTGAATCGGTTTATTTTATTTTGAGTATCTTTTTGATTATATTCTGATTATATTTTATTATCGTCTTTATTTTTGTCTTTTTCTTGGTTTTATTCTTTTATTTAAATGTGATTTTCTTATCTTTTATCATTTATCTTACTTACGTTATCTATTATACATTTTTAAGTTTTATATTAAAATGTATTGAATGTATTTATTGGACCAGCAGCCTGTGTCTCTTCTCTTCTGTGTCACATCTCCTTCGTGATTTTATATAAATATGAGAAAGGCATAAAAGAGGAGATTAGCTACTAACTACAGCTTGTTTAATCACGGTTACTCCTTCATATCATAAATGTAACATGACGCCAAAGACAACAGGAGCTTTTGATATAGATATAAGGCATTATTTTGAGGGTGATAACATGTGAACTGTATTCTTCTCACTCTCCCGCTCCCTCTCTCTCTCTCCCTCTGTTCTGCAGTGAGTTCGGAGGTGGGCAGAGCCGTGTGGCTTCGGTTCTCACCCCCGCTGCCGTCATCCGGCCCGCAGCCCAGCTTCATGGCCCACCTGTCCGGGGCGGTGGTGGGCATCAGCATGGGCCTTCTGATCCTGCGCAGCTACGAGGAATCCCTCCACAAACAGTGCTCCTGGTGGGTCCTTGTTTTCTCCTTCATCACCTTCCTCCTCTTCGCTATCTTCTGGAACATCTTTGCCTACGAGCTGCTGGGAGTTCAGATCCCGCCGCCACCCTGATGACACGCCCCCATCCACCCAGAACCCCTTCCCCGACCCCACGGTTTCCCTCTGGCTGAGGACGGCCAGATTGTTTTGCCTGCCGCTCCTACATTTATTACAGCTCTGACCGTTTTTCCTCCACTCGTCGGAGGAGGAGGAGGGGTCCCAACCTGAACTACAGTGACAGCAAATACAGAAATAATGTTCAGAACTGGTATTTCTTTCTCACGCCACTTACTTTATTAACACGTTCTGAACTGGAGATTCGTTCCGGACATGACTTGACTTCGATAAGTCATAGCTAGCCCTGGTTTTCTCTCATTTATTTTACAGTTTATACTTTTCCTTCCCATAAGAGACAAACAATGATTTCAAATGGTGCATTATTCTATAATTATCTCTGTTGGGTCCTTCTCTGTTCTGTATCTATGGAAACCTGAATGGAAACATAGTCCTGAACGCCAGCTGAGAGAGGATCTTGACCTTCTATGACCTTCACACTCAAGGAGGGATCAGAAGGTCACGTTCGCATCGCTGGTGGACAGAGGCCGCTCATAGTGGACCACATGCGTCCCACGGTGACCGTTGCCTTGGCTACCTCAGTCCAGTTGCCAAGGTAACCGTCATCAGGGTGTGAGATTTACACCCCCACTGCCCCCCACTTCTCTCGATGGAAACAGTGGTCAAAGAAAACCCAATCTCAGATTTCACAGCGTCGAGAACTTTCAGCGCTGTCTTTTCCGTTACTCACTTTCCCTCGAAGAACCGTATACCTACAAAAGACACTACAATGGGCATTTTCTCTCTAAGGTTGCCAGATATGTGGATATACCTCCCCTATGTGAGGATTTCTGACCGACTCTGTTGGTGGAAAATTCTGCAGTGCCAAGTTACCATTCGCCAAGCTGCTACAACAAATTGTACATTTAATATTGAATATTTTTATTTTTATTTAAGTTCCTAGAGCTTTGCTGTGGGAGGAGTGTTATTTGAGACAGTGCCATAGGAAGCTGACTTGGGATCTTCTCCTGAAAAGAGAGAACGACTGTGTTTCTGACCGATCGTCGTGTATTGTTGTGATATTTCCGTGCCATATAGTTATATTTGTACCTCTATTTATTCAGATCATCGCTCTGTGCTGGCGGCTTCTGTACGCTGGTCCCGTTGAACTGGGGGAAACAGTGCAGCACCTAAATCACACTGATACTCTCACTCTGCGTGAACCAATTGCAATGAACACTGGCACATATCTGATGCATCTGGACATATCTAAAATAACCTTCCCAACATATGGCTGTGCTCCAATTCAGAAACAAATGCCTTAAACCCTCTTCCTTTTTCCCACTGATACATTCCCATAATAAGTCGCAGTGTGCAGAAAGTAAACAGTGCCTCAGGCTGCAACACACTCAACTGGGTGATGGTTTGAGAGCGAAATCTAGTGTCTTTTCTTATTTCAGTTACTCTCATTGACAGGTTTCAGTCGCTGTAAGTGATTTGTAGCATCATTTTGAAACGTAAATGTAGCCAACTCTTTTAGTCAAGACTTTCTCCAGTCACACTCTGTCACACCAAGCTGGGAGGATGAAGACTAGCACATGTTGCCTCTGAGATGTGAAGCCCACACTGCTTCCTTGCCAACAACTGCTAATTCAACATTCTTGGAGGAAACAAAGATAGGGCCAACGTATATGACACTTTTCCACTGTATGGTGCCTACTCCACTAGACTCTACTCTCTGTTTGTGCTCTGGTCCCTAGTTGGTTTTCCACTACCACAGCCACTCCAGAATCTGGTGTCGCCTCAAAGCCCATCTCTAACGGGAACAGCGGCCTTTGGAAACCACAACAACGACAGCGGTAACGTTGAGCGGTGTTTACTCATGGTTCATTGGCGACTGAACACAGCTCCGTCATCAGTTCAGACAGATCAGTAGAGTTTGTAGCGTCCAGCTCTCGCTGGATTCTTTCGTCGGCCACCGATCCAAGGAGCGTTCGAACCTCTTCAAAAGACCACGGCGTCATTTTACGAGCTGCCGTCGTGAGTCGGATAAAAACAAACGTGATCTCTGCTGCAGCTGGAGATTTTACAGATGGAGAGTTGGTGCTGGTCGTCTGCGTTGCGTGGCGTAGAGTGACGACTCTCTGGACGATCAGCGCTCTGCAAGGTTTACACGCCACGGTTTAGTCCCTACTCGACTCGCTCTGAACCACGAGAGAACAGCCACTAAACAAGAACCCGCTTCCAGAACCAGGACCAGAGTCGTGGAGAGTAGAGGCGAGACCATTCAGTGGAAAAGCATTAAACTGAGAGTTGTGCCAGTTGGGAGGTCATGTGATCAAAACTGTGAAGATCAAACTTTATATGATGAATCATGCATGATATGTCTAGGGTTAAAGGTAAATTTTGACCCCGTAGTTTGCTTCTTTAGTTCAGCATTGAAGCTTCAATGCGTTTGTAGCTAACATGCAACAAAATAATTCAGCTTTCTGCACTGCATTGGAGCTGAAAACACTGCACAATTGGTGCTTTCTCTTTCCAGCACAAGTCAGATTCTATTGATAAAGAAATCATCAGAATACTGTTTTCTTACGGGATGTTTGCTGGATCATGTCTAAGACGTCACTGCTGGGTTTGCTCAGTGTTTGTTGCAATTGATCACAGCGTTAGAGAGACTGAATACTTTCAGAGTTCCGGGATGTGGTTTGCTCACATACTCCGTGTGTGCTGGAGTGTTTGTGAGTGTGTGCTGGCTCTCCAAGGACAGATGGAGGAAAAAGGATCATGAATCTTCATCAAAGAGGAACAGGAAACAAAAAGATGTAGAAGGTGCCAAAGGTAAAGGCATCTGGAACAAAGAGAGAGAGCAAGACGCGAAGAGGAAAGGCTTTTCAAACATGCTTTAATCCTGCGTAAAAGGAACTAGTGTAGCCCGTCAGACTGTTACATGCGACGTGTGAATGTGTTACTGAACGTGTGAATGTTTCTTAAAGCAGTGCTACTCAAACCAGTCCTCGGGGACCCCTCAGAGAAACACTGCTCAGTGTCTGTGTGGTGCCACTGAGGATCAAGCGAATGGTTTGATGGTTTTAGGGGGCACTGAGGACTAGTTTGAGTCTTGAAAAGTTCAGCTAAAACAACCTATAATCAATTCAATTCTTATTTAAAATGTGGTCAATAAGACGTGTGTGTTCTCCATGTTTGTTGGTATCCTCTGGTGCTTCAAAGGTAATGTAGCTACCCACAGGGCTGGGGGACGGGGGCTGATGTGTATATGCGCAAGAAGAGGAGAATTGAAGGTGACAGAGGCCCCGTCCACACAGATCTGGATATTTTTTTGAAAACTGTGATTATTCCTCCCTCCATTTTTTAAAATATTCCTGTCCAGACCAATACAAAAACTGTTGCATTCTCATGCCAGTCCAGTAGGGGGCCACAGTACGTCTTACAGCGAGACATCAAAACACCACAAAGCCTGAGAGAAACAGAGGTTTAATCCAGAATCACTCCATACTCCCTACATAGTGCACTACACAAGTCCTGGAGCTGTGTGTGTACAGTGTAGTTTATGACTGATGTAGTTCACTGTAGAAGGAGCGAGGAGCTGTGTGTGTACAGTGTAGTTTATGACTGATGTAGTTCACTGTAGAAGGAGCGAGGAGCTGTGTGTGTACAGTGTAGTTTGTGACTGATGTAGTTCACTGTAGAGGGAGCGAGGAGCTGTGTGTGCAGTGTAGTTTGTGACTGATGTAGTTCACTGTAGAGGGAGTGAGGAGCTGTGTGTGCAGTGTAGTTTGTGACTGATGTAGTTCACTGTAGAGGGAGCGAGGAGCTGCGTGCGTACAGTGTAGTTTGTGACTGATGTAGTCCACTGTAGAGGGAGCGAGGAGCTGTGTGTGTACAGTGTAGTTTGTGACTGATGTAGTCCACTGTAGAGGGAGCGAGGAGCTGTGTGTGTACAGTGTAGTTTGTGACTGATGTAGTTCACTGTAGAAGGAGCGAGGAGCTGTGTGTGTACAGTGTAGTTTGTGACTGATGTAGTTCACTGTAGAGGGAGAGAGGAGCTGTGTGTGTACAGTGTAGTTTATGACTGATGTAGTTCACTGTAGAGGGAGCGAGGAGCTGTGTGTGTACAGTGTAGTTTATGACTGATGTAGTTCACTGTAGAGGGAGCGAGGAGCTGTGTGTGTACAGTGTAGTTTATGACTGATGTAGTTCACTGTAGAGGGAGCGAGGAGCTGTGTGTGTACAGTGTAGTTTGTGACTGATGTAGTTCACTGTAGAGGGAGCGAGGAGCTGTGTGTGTACAGTGTAGTTTGTGACTGATGTAGTTCACTGTAGAAGGAGCGAGGAGCTGTGTGTGTACAGTGTAGTTTGTGACTGATGTAGTTCACTGTAGAGGGAGAGAGGAGCTGTGTGTGTACAGTGTAGTTTATGACTTATGTAGTTCACTGTAGAGGGAGCGAGGAGCTGTGTGTGTACAGTGTAGTTTATGACTGATGTAGTTCACTGTAGAGGGAGCGAGGAGCTGTGTGTGTACAGTGTAGTTTGTGACTGATGTAGTTCACTGTAGAGGGAGCGAGGAGCTGTGTGTGTACAGTGTAGTTTGTGACTGATGTAGTTCACTGTAGAGGGAGCGAGGAGCTGTGTGCGTACAGTGTAGTTTGTGACTGATGTAGTTCACTGTAGAGGGAGCGAGGAGGTGTGTGTGTACAGTGTAGTTTATGACTGATGTAGTTCACTGTAGAGGGAGAGAGGAGCTGTGTGTACAGTGTAGTTTATGACTGATGTAGTT
>NC_089809.1:39576338-39586338 GCF_029633855.1 Hoplias malabaricus
AGTCCGCTCAGAGACTTCGAAATGGTGCCAAAAAACGAGAGGTGACTCGTTTAGTAAAAAAAAAACAAAAAAAAACTTAACAATGCTGTTTACAACCTAGAGCTTTGGAACAAATAAATTCTTGCTAGGTGAATATTTTTCTCTGCTTCAGATGAAAAAGAAGAGATGTAAATACAGGTAGTTTATATCAAATTCTTCATTATCAATTTCATGATGTACTTTTTAAATGTCAGGCATTTTCTATTTGTTTTTTTGTTTTGTTTGTACTTTTTAGTTTTTATTTGTACCGTTTTTCATTGTATCTGCTTTCATTTCCCAGCTGTAAGAATAAACCAAGCTGTGACCAGTCCTCTACACTCAGCTTGGAATAATGTATCTGTTGGTAAAGGGACTAAAGGTATGGTAAAACACACACACACACACACACAACGTTTTATCTGGTTTTATCTATAAGGTTTAATCCTAACCCTAAACCAAACCCTAAAACAGTTGTTCACTTTAAAATATAATGGTAACAAAGAAAGAGATCTTGTATATATGAATTGTGGGGACTGTGAATTGTGTTTGTAGACTTCCATTCATTTTGTGGAGATTTGCCATTAACTTTTCTATAAGTACTACTTATTCATTCATTATCTGTAAGCGTTTATCCAGTTCAGGGTCACAGTGGGTCCAGAGCCTACCTGGAATCATTGGGCGCAAGGCAGGAACACACCCTGTAGTGGGCGCCAGTCCTTCACAGGGCAACACACACACTCACACCTACGGACACTTTTGAGTCGTCAATCCACCTACCAACGTGTGTTTTTGGACTGTGGGAGGAAACCGGAGCACCCGGAGGAAACCCACGCAGACACAGGGAGAACACACCACACTCCTCACAGACAGTCACCCGGAGGAAACCCACGCAGACACAGGGAGAACACACCACACTCCTCACAAACTGTCACCCGGAGGAAACCCACGCAGACACAAGGAGAACACACCACACTCCTCACAGACAGTCACCCGGAGGAAACCCACGCAGACACGGAGAGAACACACCACACTCCTCGCAGACAGTCACCCGGAGGAAACCCACGCAGACACAGAGAGAACACACCGCACTCCTCACAGACAGTCACCCGGAGGAAACCCACGCAGACACAGAGAGAACACACCACACTCCTCACAGACAGTCACCCGGAGGAAACCCACGCAGACACAGGGAGAACACACCGCACTCCTCACAGACAGTCACCCGGAGTGGGGCTCGAACTCACAACCTCCAGGACCCTGGAGCTGTGACAGAGACACTACCTGCTGCACCACCGTGCCGCCCTAAGTACTAATCGGTTAATCCTAATCCTAACTGTAATGATATACACTGTGGCTACGGGCTGGTGATCCCCACAAGGAAGAAGAGCTCCTCACTGTGAGTGTGTAACCAGGTATTGGTCCCGACAGTGCAATATGTTCCTAGTCTATACACACTCACACACACACACACACACCATTAGGCTTCACAGGGACTGAGTGACACTTCACACATCTGTGTCCTGTAAAACACGTCTCGCTTTATTAAACACGAAGAGCAAAACAGCACATGGGGCTTTTAGCACAAACACAAGAGTTGTAGCTTGCAGCTCTTGACCATGTCGTAAGGAGACCACGCGTTCCATCCCCAGTGATACCTCAGTCATTGGTGGCCCATCCAGATCCGAGAGGGCACTGTGTTAAAGAAATCTCAGAAAACAAGTTGCGGCTGCTTCACAGAGGAAGTGTGTGCTAGCCTTCACCCTCCCTGCTGGACAGAAATGTGTGGCTGGGGGACACTCGTAGAGATCATTGAGTGCATGGACTTGGTATTTGGTGTTGAAGTCAGACAGTATACACATGTATAGTGACACTGACCCCTACTGGTACTGGAGGACAAACCTGCCTCTATATAACGTTCACCCAAGGACCCCTGAACATCCCTGTAACACCAAATCAGGACTTTATCATTTCCTTCTGGACCAGCTTGGTTTGGGCTTAGGTTATCAGTCTAAATCCAGAAATCCTGCTTCGTGGGTCACCTCCCAGGAGTGTAATTTACAGCACTTCTGAAAAAAATTAAATGACGTTATTTTGGGAACACACATATGTACTAAATCACTACTAATATGTCGTTTATATTTTTGATTTAGTTACACTTCATTTTTACTGAGTATACAAGTCATATGTTTATTTTCTCCATTCTTCTAATACAATTTAAATATATTTATATTAGTGAGATACATCCAATTTACAACTATTGTCATTTTGTAATACTATATATCGCCATATTTTGTTGCTGCTTACTTTTTTAGTGACTATTTTGACATGGTCTGTTTGTATTTGAGACTTTTTAATGTTTTAGTAATAAATTAAATGGGCAGCACAATGGTGAAACAGATTAAAGGGTCCTGGAGGTCGTGGGTTTGAGTCCTGCTCCGGGTGACTGTCTGTGAGGAGTGTGGTGTGTTCTCCCTGTGTCTGCGTGGGTTTCCTCCGGGTGACTGTCTGTGAGGAGTGTGGTGTGTTCTCCCTGTGTCTGCGTGGGTTTCCTCCGGGTGACTGTCTGTGAGGAGTGTGGTGTGTTCTCCCTGTGTCTGCGTGGGTTTCCTCCGGGTGACTGTCTGTGAGGAGTGTGGTGTGTTCTCCCTGTGTCTGCGTGGGTTTCCTCCGGGTGACTGTCTGTGAGGAGTGTGGTGTGTTCTCCCTGTGTTTGCGTGGGTTTCCTCCAGGTGACTGTCTGTGAGGAGTATGGTAGGTGGATTGGTGACCCAAAAGTGTGTGTGTGTGTTTCACCCTATGAAGGACTGGCGCCCCCTTCAGGGTGTGTTCCTGCTTTGCACCCAATGATTCTGGGTAGGCTTCGGACCCACCGCGACCTTGAACTGGATAAGTGCTTACAGACAATGAATGAATAATAATTTTAACAGTTTTAATGTGTTTGTAGAGCTCAGTCCAGCAGCTCAGAAAAATATACTTAAATTTTATTAGAAGCGTGGACCAAATAAAATATGACAATTACACTCAGTATAATTTTAATTTAATTTAAATAACATATTAATAGTGAGTTAATACAAAATTTAAATCCACCTTTTTTCCTGAGAAGGGAAACCAGGGGTGAACACACAGATAAAACAAAGAGAAGCGAAGAGTGTCCGATAGTCAAGCATGTCTGGTCTGATTTCCTTTGTGGGTCGATGTTGTCTATGTCGATGGTGTCTTCTGTAAAGGAATGTTTTCTTAGTCTATTCTTTCCTCCGGCGTTTAGAAGGCTGCTCACTGGTCGCCCTCCTCTTCCGTGGCTTTTCCACGTTCCCCTGTGTGGCGTCATTCAGAGGAAACTCCTCCAGCACTGAGGGCAGGATCTGATTGGCTACAGCCCAGGCCCATAAGCACAGCTCCACCTTATGAGGCGTCCAGTTCTGTTCACTGTCCACTGAGAGAAAACTCGGTTAATAACATGACTATGGGTCAGGCCTGCAGCATAGTGACCAGAATCGTCATCGTCAGAACCGGGAAGAAATAGTTTCAGAACCTATGAAGTCATCTTCGTAAATAATGAGGAATGTCAGTGAATTTCTAAAACTAAATCAAAAACCGTGTACTGAACAGAGCAGGTGTGATGTGGTGGTGGATCATTCTCAGCGCTGCAGTGACACTGACGTGGTGGTGGTGTGTTAGTGTGTGTTGTGCTGGTGTAGAGTGGATCAGACACAGCAGTGCTGCTGGAGTTTTTAAACCCTGTGTCCACTCTCTGTCCACTCTGTGAGACACTCCTCCCTCGTTGGTCCACCTTGTAGATGTAGAGTCAGAGACGGTAGCTCATCTGTAGCTGCACAGTGTGTGTCGCTCGTCCTCTAGTCCTTCATCAGTGACACAGGACGCTGTCGGCTGGATGTTTTTGGTCGGTGGACTGTTCTCAGTCCAGACCCTGAGGGGTTTAAAAACTCCAGCAGCACTGCTGTGTCTGATCCACAACACACACTAACACACCACCACCACGTCAGTGTCACTGCAGCGCTGAGAATGATCCACCACCACGTCACACCTGCTCTGTGGGGGTCCTGAGCGCTGAAGAACAGGGGGAGAGAGGGCTAAGAAGGTATGCAGAGCAACAAATGAACTACAGTCTGTTATTGTGGAAATACAGAGAGCTCCTGTGTGGTCAGTGGAGCTGTTAATCTGCTTCTGGACCAGGTCTGAAGAGCTGAAGGTGGGGGTTACCTTTGTTGAGCTGTTTGCTCCTTTGCAGTATTCTCTGTAGGAAGAGGTTGTAGTGTTTGGCCGTGTACTGAACTGGTCTCAGATCAGCGATGCTTTCCACAGCCTCGTCCGCCATGAAGGCAACCTCCTCAGGGGCTCCGGCTGCTAACACCGCTGGAGATGGAAGGGAGGGACAAGAGCATGGACAAAATTCAAGGTCTGAAGTGGCTGGTGTTGCCGGCTGCATGACCTCCATGTGAAAAAGGACATAAATCTGCACGGATGTGTAGAAAAGCTTACTCTATTCGTCTGATCTGTAAAATGACATCAATTTATACATCACTGTGTGTCCTAGCAATACTCCCCCAATCACACACACTGCCACAAACCAGGGGGGTTGGAGGAACGGTGTGTTAGAGGAGTAGAGGAGTTTGTAGTCTTTAAGTGTTTATTCATTTTTTAAATTACCACAGAAACTCATTTATAACTCGAGCTGTTTAGTTTTGTAGCACTTTCACTCTGTGTTTACTTTCATGCAGTTAGCACTCTCCTGAATTTAGAGTCAGTTCCTTCTGAATTTTATAGAGTGTTTTTTGATTAAAACCGTGGACATCACATTTAAAGGCTGCAGTTTGATTGTTCTGTCTCTCGAGGTTCGGGAAACACAGTCTGCAAGGTGTTTCCTCGCTTAAGGGTAAGGCTGCGCTGTTCCTTCAAGGGGTTCACCCTCCCATGTTGGTGGCTGTGTGTACGATTATACCCATACACACACACACACATTATAAATTACATATCTACACTCACTGTACATTAACCCACGCAGACACAGGGAGAACACACCACACTCCTCACAGACAGTCACCCGGAGGAAACCCACACAGACACAGGGAGAACACACCACACTCCTCACAGACAGTCACCCGGAGGAAACCCACGCGGACACAGGGAGAACACACCACACTCCTCACAGACAGTCACCCGGAGGAAACCCACGCAGACACGGAGAACACACCACACTCCTCACAGACAGTCACCCGGAGGAAACCCACGCAGACACAGAGAGAACACACCACACTCCTCACAGACAGTCACCCGGAGGAAACCCACACAGACACAGGGAGAACACACCACACTCACTGTACTCTTTTGCTTATTTTAGAGGTGTGCGGACTGCTGTGTTTTCTGAGTCTTCTCAGTTTTGGAGACTCAACGCACCTTTAAAGGAACACTAAGTAAAATTGAGATTTTTTTGGCTCCTGGGCCTCCCCCTAGTGTAATTAATTTTTACAACATCCAACTGAAAGCAATGGGGATGGGGGTGGTTTTGTACGCTCCTCTAAATGATACATAGTGCAGTTTATGCAACGACAGAGGCTCTATTCTCCCTGTTACAGCTCAGTGGAGCATCGTCATGATTTTGAGGATGCTGTAATTTTAAGGTAAAAATATTACACTGTGTTCCTTTAAGTGGACGTTTTATTGTCTCCATTCACAAAGTTTGTCTTTCTGTATTTCACACCAAACCTCTCTCTGTAACTCTGTTTACACATTAACTCTTTAACTGTGCTGTAAATTTAAGGAGGCAGTGGAATTTTGTAGCTTTTGCTCAGAACAGGAACGTGTGCGTGTATCACTACCTGATGCAGTAGCAGGGCCAAGTCCTTTGAGCGTGCTCAGTTCCTCAATCGCTGACTGGACGTTGGGAAGGAGACGGAAGGCCTTCTTTGTGCAGCTGAGCACCGTCTCCTCGCTGTTGGAGCCAACCAGCTGCTGCAAGCGGGGTCTGAACTTGCCCCTCTGAGGGAGAGGAGTCAATCACACAGGTCAGGGCATATTAGACCAAAAGTGAGGCACAAAAATACAGGTTGCTGAGGGAAATCCTCTTAACAATATGCCTAATAATTATTTAAAGTTTATTGTTAGATCAATCATCTATTTTCTACACATTGGTTATACTTGCTTTAGCTAAATATTCATTCATTCATTATCTGTAACCCTTATCCAGTTCAGGGTCGTGGTGGGTCCAGAGCCTACCTGGAATCATTGGGCGCAAGGCGGGAATACACCCTGGAGGGGGCGCCAGTCCTTCACAGGGCAACACACACACAGACACACACACATTCACACACACCTACGGACACTTTTGAGTCGCCAATTCACCTACCAACGTGTGTTTTTGGACTGTGGAAGGAAACCGGAGCACCCGGAGGAAACCCACGCAGACACAGGGAGAACACACCACACTCCTCACAGACAGTCACCCGGAGGAAACCCACGCAGACACAGGGAGAACACACCACACTCCTCACAGACAGTCACCCGGAGGAAACCCACGCAGACACAGGGAGAACACACCACACTCCTCACAGACAGTCACCCGGAGGAAACCCACGCAGACACAGAGAGAACACGCCACACTCCTCACAGAGTCACCCGGAGCGGGATTCAAACCCACAACCTCCAGGTCCCTGGAGCTGTGTGACTGCGACACCTAGCTGCTGTGCCACCGTGCCGCCCTTTAGCTTGTTTCAACGTCAAGAATAATTTGCATGAAGACTGACACAAATGAATTATAATTACATCAAACAAGTTAAGGGTCTAGACAGAGATTTCTGGATTTTTAAATATTAACAATATTTTTTCAGCACAATGTGCGACTTACAGTCAGTTTCCACTCCATGAGTTTGACCAGTTCTGTGTGCGTTAGATAGGGCTCTGTCCGAGCAGAAATGGTCATTGGCAGCTCCTCCTGATACCTGAACAGTCAAATAAATAAATATAAGTGAGTGTGTGTGTGTGTACTGTCTATAGACACTCTAGTCATTTCAGCTGTATTTTTACCTTAAAATTACAGCTTCAAAATCACTGTGATGCTCTACTGAGTTGTAATAGGGAGATTAGGGCTCAGCACTGCAGAAACTCCACTATGTAACTTTTGGAGAGTAGGGAAACCCCTGCTCCCTCTACCATCCCTTTGATTTCATAACAGTGCTGTGAAAGTGAATCACACTCTGCACCTGTAGGTGTTGCTTTAAGGTGCTCCCATCCCGAATAAAATAATTCAGCAGCAGTCTGTATATAATCTCCATAGAAGAGCATGAACATGCAATGGGACCCTGGTGAACAGCTGCACATGAGCTAATGTCACCATGCTAATGTCTGTGGGAGGAGGGGGGTGTCTGTGTGGAGTCTGTGATCCAGCATCAGCACCAGACCTGTCATGTTCCAATATCTACTTTTAAAGTATTCAGAGAAAGGTAGAGGCTGTTAGTATCAGTAAATAGGAGGGTAACCTACATATTAATACCCTTAAACTCCAAAGCCATGTCAGACCCACAAGCGTCGTCAAACGTGAGGTCGTATAGGGAATGTGTAACTGTGGGAGATAAACGGTCTGCACTAAGCCCTGACTGTGCAGAGCTGGTTATGTGACTAGTAGCTGGGTGTTTATTGCAGCTGTCTGTTATACCATTTCTCTAGTGGCAGCAGCTTCCCTGAAGTCTTCCCCTTCCCGGCTGTCTTCGCTTCCACCACAGCCCAGTATTTCCCATAAATCCCTCTCCACACAGCAGGGTCTTCACAGTTGTACAGATGCTCAGCCACAGGCATGCTGGTGACTGACAGACAGACAGACACACAGACAGACAGAGAATAGATCTGAAATATTTGAAAGTGAAATCAAGAATTTAAATTATAGCTGAAAACTGCACTACAGCCAAACATTTGTGGACAGCTGTTCTACTGCTACGTAAAGGTGAACCCATCGTAGACACAAGTGTTCATCACTATATACATAGATAAGAACTGTACATATTCCATCACATGGCATAACTCACTCACACACACACACTCACCCAGTCACTCACACACTCACTGAGTCACTCACACACTCACCCAGTCACTCACACACTCACCCAGTCACTCACACCTGTAGACAGTTTCACTCACTCACACCTGCGGACAGTTTCACACACTCACCAAGTCACTCACACCTGTGGACAGTTTCACACACTCACCCAGTCACTCACACACACACACACTCACACCTGTGGACAGTTTCACACACACACCCTTTCACTCACACACTCACCCAGTCACTCACACACTCACTGAGTCACTCTCACACTCACCCAGTCACTCTCACCTGCGGACAGTTTCACACACTCACCAAGTCACTCACACCTGTGGACAGTTTCACACACTCACCCAGTCACTCACACACACACACACTCACACCTGTGGACAGTTTCACACACACACCCAGTCACTCACACACTCACACCTGTGGACAGTTTCACACACTCACCCAGTCACTCACACACACACACACCTGTGGACAGTTTCACACACTCACCCAGTCACTCACACACCTGTGGACAGTTTCACACACTCACCCAGTCACTCACACCTGTGGACAGTTTCACACACTCACCCAGTCACTCACACACACACACCTGTGGACAGTTTCACACACTCACCCAGTCACTCACACACTCACACCTGCGGACAGTTTCACACACACACCCAGTCACTCACACACTCACACCTGTGAACAGTTTCACACACTCACCCAGTCACTCACACCTGTGGACAGTTTCACACACTCACACAGTCACTCACACACTCACACCTGTGGACAGTTTCACACACTCACCCAGTCACTCACACACTCACACCTGTGGACAGTTTCACACACTCACCCAGTCACTCACACACTCACACCTGCGGAGAGTTTCACACACTCACCTAGTCACTTACACACTCGCACCTGCGGACAGTTTCACACACTCACCCAGTCACTCACACCTGCGGACAGTTTCACACACTCACCCAGTCACTCACACACTCACACCTGTGGACAGTTTCACACACTCACCCAGTCACTCACACACTCACACCTGCGGAGAGTTTCACACACTCACCCAGTCACTCACACACTCGCACCTGCGGACAGTTTCACACACTCACCCAGTCACTCACACACACACCCAGTCACTCACACACACACACCTGTGGACAGTTTCACACACTCACCCAGTCACTCACACCTGTGGACAGTTTCACACACTCACCCAGTCACTCACACACACACACCTGTGGACAGTTTCACACACTCACCCAGTCACTCACACACTCACACCTGCGGACAGTTTCACACACACACCCAGTCACTCACACACTCACACCTGTGAACAGTTTCACACACTCACCCAGTCACTCACACCTGTGGACAGTTTCACACACTCACCCAGTCACTCACACACTCACACCTGTGGACAGTTTCACACACTCACCCAGTCACTCACACACTCACACCTGTGGACAGTTTCACACACTCACCCAGTCACTCACACACTCACACCTGCGGAGAGTTTCACACACTCGCACCTGCGGACAGTTTCACACACTCACCCAGTCATTCACACCTGCGGACAGTTTCACACACTCACCCAGTCACTCACACACTCACACCTGTGGACAGTTTCACACACTCACCCAGTCACTCACACACTCACACCTGCGGAGAGTTTCACACACTCACCCAGTCACTCACACACTCGCACCTGCGGACAGTTTCACACACTCACCCAGTCATTCACACCTGCGGACAGTTTCACACACTCACCCAGTCACTCACACACTCACACCTGTGGACAGTTTCACACACTCACCCAGTCACTCACACACTCACACCTGCGGAGAGTTTCACACACTCACCCAGTCACTCACACACTCGCACCTGCGGACAGTTTCACACACTCACCCAGTCACTCACACCTGC